>NC_041343.1:27765874-27908374 GCF_004354835.1 Perca flavescens | reverse complement strand
AAATTAAATGCAGCAAAGTGTGTTTCTGTCTGCTGTAATCCTGCAGTTCTTCTACTCTACCTGGGTTTCTGTGTGCAGCCCACCATGTTTTTACATGTCAAGTTTACAAATATCTTGATTTAACAAATCAAACTTACTGCATTTTATTTCATTCTTGTGTGCAGTTGTGAGATGGAAAGGACAGACTACACAAAACTGGTATTAATATCTTACATTATTTAAAATGTCACCTGTATTATTAATAAACCAGACTATTTTGTTTTATTTTAATACATTACAAGGGCCCTGGCATAATCAAACTGGGGACATGTAAATGCTAACCACTAGGTTACCAGGAATCCTCGGTCCTTTTGAGTTTTAAGAATTAAATGAGATTTCCTTTACACCTTGTGATTAATCCCTCTGTAAGCTGCTCACAACTCCTTGCATATAACATTAAATAAGCTTAAATGTATTTGAGCAACCAAAAAAAAAAAAAAAAAAAAAAAAAAAAAAAAAAAAAAAGATGTGGTTGAATCACATTTATTTGGACGGATAATACATTTTCTGCTAGTTTCCTCATTGTTCTCATGGAAAATATAATTATTAATGTGCTTTTTTTTTTTTTTAATCATTTAGATAGGTGGACAGACAGCTTGACAATGTCAAGTTATTTCATATCATGAACTAGTATCAGAACAGACTCCATGTTTTATTAACTCCATGTCATTGTGTCCAAGTGTGCCTCACCTCCATGTGTAAGACAATCATCTGGTGGCGATACCCCTGCGGCTCTTTTAAATTATTTAAAGGCTGGGAGCAATCAGCACTTTTTTGTTTTTTATTCCAAGAATAACTGCAAATGTTTAAAAAGATGACTCCGGGGTACGGGTACAGATGTTTGAAGATATCAACTTCACAGGCAAAAAAAGTTGTACAACTATAGAGTAATGTGGACTTTGGAGACTGGGATGAGAAACTAACTAATAAAGCCACAAGGTCCTGCTTAAAATCTAGTTTGGGACTAGATATTATTACAAGCTATTCATGAATAATGAAAGGAAAACAATGATTAGTAAAACTGTAGGCTATAACTCACAGATCAACTCCTGCTCCAAATCTGATCCCTGCTCAGTGTAAAAGCAGATTTCCTTTTCCCCATGATGTGTCATCCTTGTCTTCTGTTTAATGATTGGGTACCACGTTCTTTTCTTGCTGAGATGAGAAATATAGAGAAATGTACATCTGAGTGGTAAATTGAGACAGCTAGCTAGACTATCTGTCCAATCTGAGTTTTCGCCGGCACGACAAAAACAACTTTTGAACGTTCCACCTAAACAAGTTCCTTCCTTCACAGCGGCTCAGTGCGGAGCTTAGTGCCGCCCATGACGATTGTGATTGGTTTAAAGAAACGCCAATAACCCAGAGCACGTTTCTCTCCCATCCCAGAATGCTATGTGGACTAGTCAGACTCTCCTCCACAGCGCTGTGCAGGAAGGTCTGGCAAAGTGAGACTACTCCGTGCCTGTTTTTAGGGCTGCCACCTCTTAGTCGATTAATCGGTCATTTTGGACTTAGTTGACTA
Organism: Perca flavescens; assembly: GCF_004354835.1. Classification (NCBI taxonomy): domain Eukaryota; kingdom Metazoa; phylum Chordata; class Actinopteri; order Perciformes; family Percidae; genus Perca; species Perca flavescens. Next base: position 27,906,810 of record NC_041343.1, on the reverse strand, counting down.
AGATTTCTTTAGTCTATTAGTCATTTTTTATTATTATTATTTTTTAGTCTTATTCATGCTTAATGAGCACATTTATGGTAAACACAAGATTTAAAGTGGTGCTTTTGGAGGATTAATTGTGGAGAAACTCAGTTTTACAGATGGTTAATTAACTACATTTATATTGTTCTTTTCTAGTCTTAACCACCTCTCAAAGCGCACAGCTCTGTCAATTAAATCAACTAATCGATTAGTCGACAAAATCGTATCAGTGTTAGTCGACTAAGAATTTCTTTATTCGAGGACAGCCCTACCTGTTTTTTTCGCCCAGCAGTTTTCCTTGGATTTGGGTGGCACCTAAATCATGGTTGCAGCTGTCACTGTGGTCCTGCTCTGCGCCCTGCTACACCCTGCTACGCTCTCCAGGGCGTAGCAGGGCACTGCAGGGTGTGGAGCAGGACCACGACAACAGCTACGCCCTGCTACACCCTGTAATGCGCTGCAGTGCCCTGCTACGCCATGAACTACTACAACTACTATTTCTAATCACTAATAAGGACCAATGGTGGAATGTAACAAAGTATTTACTAAGTACTGTACTTAAGTACAATTTTGAGTATTTCCATTTTATGCTACGTTACAGTCGACTACATTTTGGAAGCCACTATTGCACTTTTTACTCCACTACATTTATTTGACAGCTTTAGTGACTTCGCATATTTAGCTAGATAACAAATACAAAATATGAATAAACTAATACATGATTCTTTGTTATTATAGGTTAAGCTATACAACAATATATCAATATTTCAAATTAGTTATATGTTGCAGTACTTAAACTTATTTGTTATCTTTTGTATATTTCATTCTTTGTAACTGCACTCTTTGAATTTTGTATTGCAACTGCTGCACAGCAATTTCCCCCAGGATAGTCTTATCTTATTTGTGTTTGGGGTTTGGAGAGTAATAGAGGGATCCGATCAGGCTCAGATACTTGTTTACCGACGGCAGCGGGACACTGTGTGTTGTTGGTGTGGTTCTTCGCTCCGCCTCTAACGGACTGATTGGTTCATCTTTCATGTCGTCGCCCCAGATCTCTCTCCCACTGGCCAATGCGCACAAAGCCCTTCCTGTACCCTCTCTCTACTGTACTCAGATACGTAGCGTGCCTTTGTGCACCATTACGACGCGACCCTAATGGCCTCGTTGCAACTCTAGAATTTAGTGCTAGTACGGGAACAGGACAGCCGTGTTCACACACACTGCTCGTTTCCACATGCGTCCGGGACTGAGAAGTATAGCGGCGGAGATGCTGAGCGGTGCTACCTGCAGGGCCAGGCCGAGGCTGGGCAGCCTCCTGCTGGATCCCCTCACCAAAACAGTGCCGCTGATGTCAAGCCCGGGAAGCCGCAGATTTCGGTCCACGTCCTCGATGCAGGGGTTTTCAGAGATGGCAAGAGAGCGGTCGAAGACTGTCACGTCCTTTTACAACCAGTCCGCAATCGACGTTTCCGCAGAAAAGGTAATGAAGTGACTTTTTTTTTGCCGATGCACCTTCCCGAACGGGGCAACGAGGGAGTAAGCTAGATGTAGCTTGATAGTAATGCTAGCTGTTAGCAAGGTTTGTGTTGCGTTCATTGACACTGAAAAGACAATCAAATACGTTTTTTCTCCTCCATGGATGACCGATCCGCTTCAAAGCTAACGTTAGCTGGCTAAATTAGCTACGTAAGTAGGCCTACTCGGGGAAAAAACTCGACTTCTCTCTCCAACTTGGAGAAACTGTCACCAATAAAACACCTGTGATTAATGTCTGCAGTTATTTATTTATTTTAAATAATGTAAATACAACGTAATGCTATATTAAATCAAAACACTAGTAACTACTTTTATATTTGTTTGCCAGATATTGCAATGTTAAGGGTAAACGAAAATACATATTGTTGAAAATTCAAAATGACCTAGCCAGTTACGTTAGTCCTAACCGCTATTGACCGATTTTCTCCACAGGACGTGAATGCAGCTCCATGATAAAATTATGTTTAGCTACTGACATTCTTTAATCTCGAACAAAGTGACTCCATCATGTTAAGATATATTGCCAGCTCACATTATTTGTTGTCACTGATGTTGACCGAGAAAAGCTGCCAATACAAAGCGGTCATTCGGTGTTACGTTAAAGCAATGGAGGTCAAGTTAAACTCAGTCAGTTCATTATACAAACAACTTATAATTGTATTTACGGAAACGTCAAACATGGATAGCTCTTTACCCACAAATGCATCTACAAAGTCCACAGCAACCTCCTTCCTCTTATTTGTTAAACATCTTTTCTTTCGTTTTTTCAAACCGTTATTTTCCAAAGAGTTCGTATGCCTGGCAAGAAAATGGATGCCTCAATAGTGTGTCATATGATTTCCAGCTGTCTGGTCATCTTTTTTTCACTAAGTGTGGAGCAAAACACACACACACACACTGCAAGTATTTCTTCACAGTTGAATGAGGAAGGAATTTGCAGCTGCATGTAATGTTCAAATCATACAATGCCCTACTCTAATGTTGTAAACTGAAATTGAAAAATGTGGTTGTATAAAATGCAAATGTAAGTGCATGTAGCCACTGATCTCAAAGACCACACACGTGGCTGATTGCGGTCAGCTGCAGTTTTTGTCTTGTGACTCTTTTCTCTTGAGCCACAATCAGGTTAGATTTCCCATGTGTACATTGTGTACCTTCCAGATCTGCGCAGAAGCACTTGAGACAACCTTTTCACATCGTCCTAGCCGCGTTAGTCTCGCATTGCCAGACCTTCCTTCACAGCAATGCAGAGGAGAGTCTGCCTAGTCCACGCAGCATTGCGGGATGGGAGAAAAAAGTACTCTGATTTATTGGCATTTCTTTAAACCAGTCACAATCATCTTGGGCGGAGCCACGGTGCTAGGGCTCTCCCAAACGATTATTTTTTAAACGATTAATCTAGCGATTATTTTTTCGATTTGTCGACCAATCTAACGATTAGCCTAACTTTTCAATTAGTGATTATTTTCCCATTGCTCAATTATTAACAATTTACACAAAACAAATTTCAATAAAGTTCAAATCTATTTATTAAACTTGTTTAACACTGCACTGTTCAAGTAAAATGAATTTGTAGTGCAACCTGAAGCCAGATATAGGCCATCAATCCAACCACAAAATACAGTCACTTTCAGGAGGAATACAAAAATAAAAACTTAAAGTAAACCGAGCAAGTGCAAAAAGAGTAGTGTATGAGAGATTAACCTCTATTTGACTACGCCGACGAATCGTCCCAGCCTACACGGTGCCTCTGCAAAATAGCCTCGGGAAGGAACTTGTTTTGGTGGAACGTGTGTTCGATCAAAGGATGTTTTAATCGTGCAACAAAAAAACTCAGATTGGACAGATAGTCTAGCTAGCTGTCTGGATTTACCCTGCAGAGATTTGAGGAGCAGTTAACCATAGTCCTCAGAAATCCACCGGAGTTTAAAATTACAACACAAAGAAAGCGGAAGGTAACGTACATCCGGCCGAAAAGAGGGACATCAGGTGGCATTTCGGCGGAACCGGAGCAATCCCAGAAGTGGAACGTCGTGGATATAGACTATAGCAGGGTAAACGCAGCTTCAGCTTTTACAATTAATAGCTGTTTGACTTAGGTGTTCCAGACTGCCAGGCCCTTATTTACACCTGGTATTAACTAGGGCTGGGCATCGGCAGTGATTTTCCAATTCAATTCCGAATGAAAAGGTCCTGATTCAGTAACATTTCCGATTCAATATCAATATCAATTAGGTTAAGGACATTTCAGTTACAATACCAATTTTGCTTGGATATAAAAGAGATTCTCAGACAACTTATCTGTAAATTGTACAGAGCAAGACGCAAACCTCAAATATTTTTCTAATGCACCAGGTTTATGTTTACATTAAGAAGTGACCCCCCAAAAAAGAGGGTCAATTCACCACCTCAACAGGTAAACAAGCATATATGAAAGATCAATTTTGGGATTTTTTAATTGATATCAGGTCACTCAAACAAATAATTTTTTCACCCAGCCCTAGTATTAACATGAGATCTGATCCCAATGTGAGCCTAACTACCTCCAGATGTGATCTGGCTGATCCAATCATAATTGCCATCTGCTGTTTTTTTACACCTTTCCTTGACATCCATGTTTTCTTATCCAAACAGATTGCATGTTAGTGCACGGTGTAAACAGGGTTTTAGCAGGCATTGACAATACCAATGCTGAGCTTACCTAAATAAAACCTTGATGTTATTGGCTGCAGCTATATTATCAAGGCTGTCTTTACAAGCAGGTTTAATATGTGTCAACAGCTACATATTCTTAACACTTAGTACAGTTGATTTTCAAGACTTTTTACACTAGCGTGCCTATCATGTTGATGTGACCATGTGCTACTTTGGGATCATGTTGCACATCATTGTCCTGTAGGTGTAAAGTTGTCCATTGAATTGGTAATCCAGTCCTTATCCGCTTACTGATTGGAGACACATAACAGGTTTCTCCCCCATAATACATGATGAGCATTAGTGACTTTCTGTGGCTGAGCCTGGTCGACTCCCTGCACACAAAAATATATATTTTATACATTTAAATGCATTTAAATTAGTACCTTACTGAGTTAATCTGCAATCTGCTAAGGTATCGGCCGAAACAACCCAGTACCGAGTTGTGTCAAAACTTCTCCAGTCAAACCATACCTGCTTTCGATCCTTTTTGCACCCTGATATAGAAAAAAAATCTATTTGTTTGCTCGCAGCCAATCGCTGCAAGCGATCTTCGGTTAAATGCAATGGGTGATTGGCCCACTATCATGACACCTGCTGCTTCCATTCACATTCACATGATGGGTATAGAATGAAGTAGGGAAAAAAGCATCAAATGAAGTGCTCTCTGGGTATCGGTATCCCTTTGCTGGTATTGGTACAGGTATTGTAAATTTTTTTTATTTAAATCATACCCAGCCCTGCTCTTAACACGTGATAGTCTCTCCAATAGCAAAATAGACACGTTTTTCATGACGTGTGACGTGACCTGCGACTGTAAATGTGTATGTGATCGTACGTGTTAATGTCTCCCCAGGCCTCAGTGCGACTGACCTTAGCAACCCTGCTGTATTCTGGAAAGTCTCCCGATGGACACCACGTCTTGGTAAATATTTCAGCCACATTGAGAGAACTGCCAAGTGTACCTTTTTAATGAGAAGCTCTTTGATCTCTGTGACTTTTTACTCACTTGCTTTTCTCTATCATCTGTGTGTGCATGTGATCTCAGAGCAGTGCCAAGTACCTACACAAAGAGCTGCCTGTACGAATCTCCCATCGCATCAAGGGCTTCCGCAGTTTGCCTTTCATCATTGGCTGCAACCCCACCATTCTGCAAGTGGTAAGAACACAATTCTCAAGACACACTGCTCCTGGCTACAGTGTTGGAGCTGTACATGAAGCAAGGGAGTGTCAGCCATGCAGCAGATTCTATAATAAGAAAGCGACAACTGGGCCACATCACAGGAGTGTCATGGATGAACTTTGAATGAAAGGAAGGAAATTCTTAAGGTGTAGATAGGTAATAGTCTGTCCCCAGCTTCGAACGACACAGGAGCTAATTTTACTTTTATGAGTAACCTGAATTATACAAACCCCTATTTAGTGGCTCACTGATGAAATATTGCAATATTTATATATTTGCAGTTTTCCTGGCGTAACATTTTGCCAGGAAAAAATGCTGTGTACAGTTTTTTTCTTTTTTTCTGGTGTGTATATACACACACAAATTGAACTTTGCACACAATTCTGAAAACGTGAAGCTGAGCTCATGTATCAACAACATCACAAAAATCAATCAAGTCAATCAATCAAGTTAAATGTTGCTAATTTTCGTTCCATCAGAAATCACATGTCTACAGAGGCTGCCAAAATGTTCTTACATTCTATGATTTTCACCCATCTGACTTATTGTTTGACAAGCTGGTCCCAGGCCAACAATAGCACACTGAAACCAATTGAATCACTATACAAACAGGCCATAAAAACTTTAGATAAAAAAACTAAGCATTTCCATCACTGCTTAATTTTGAAGAAATACCAGCTTTTAAGCTGGGAAGACCTAATGAAATATGTAAACGTAGGTTTGGTATATAAAGTCACTCATAACCTAGCTCCACCGCCACTTGTTGTCTATATCAACAGAAGATCAGATACTGTTCGAGTCACAGGAGGATCCTCAAGAGGAGACTGTATTATTCCGATGCGGAAAAGTTCTCTTAGTCAGTCAGCCTGGTCCATAAGAGGGTCAAGAGAGTGGAATTCAATCCCAAACCACATCAGACAGTTAAACACATATACGTCTTTTGCTGAGCAGCTAAAACACTGGATGGTCAGTGTGTGTGTGTGTGTGTGTATATATATATATATATATATATATATATATATATATATATATATATATATATATATATATATATATATATATATATATATATATATATATATATATATATATATTTGCTTTTGTTGTTGTTTTTGTATTTTTTTTAACATCGAAGGCAGGGGACTACAGATGAAAAATTCTGGCTTTTTTTAACCCATGGGAAATCATGTGTTTTATTAATTTGCGCTGTGCCCTTTCATAAATTAACTAAACTCAAACCTAAACTCAAACATGACTCCAGATCATAGAAATAGAATGAGATTAATTTTATTCCTATGCTCCAGGCTGCTAAATTCCCCACACAGTTCCATTGTTTTCACTCAAATATAACCAGGACTGACATCTTAGGCTGGGTTGCACCAACAAGGATTAATTTAATCTAAGATTAGTTTGAATCAAAGTTTAGCAAAACTAGGTTTAAACCAAGTAAATCCAGGTTAAAAATTAAGCATACCTGTGTTGCACAAATCAAAACAAATTATATTTAAGTGAAACAAGGTAACTGATGTAAACCAAAATTAAATAGTTTATTGGGCTGCTGGGACCTAGTAAGTAGGCTACAAAAGAGGGTAAACCATACATTTTGGTCTCTATTCCTCAACAAAACATTACATTGTTTGCTAGTTAGTTAAGAAGTGAGTTAATTAGCCTGTAGCTATTCCACAAAAAACATTACATTGTTTGCTAGCTAGCTAAAAAGTCAGTTTTATGTTATGTGCCTTGTACTGTTTTTGTCTGTAAAATGTACAAACATTTCAATAAATACATGGTTTGAAAAAAAAAAAAGTCAGTTAATTAGCCTGTAGCTTTTCCTCAACAAAACATTACATTGTTTGCTAGCTAGTTAAAAAGTAAGTTAATTAGCCTGTAGCTAAGTAGAAATTTCTGGGGGTCGTCTCCTATTGTATGAACCAGTGATACGTACTACACTTGTTCTGTTAAATGCTCTTCTGCCCGTGACAATTTCCAAACACTTCCTACTTCTAAAACTTTTCATAGGGACTGGTTTCTTCAGGAGAAGGTCATTCCAGTGACAACTGTCCACAGTGACGTTTTGAATATCCAGAGCAACCAGGGCACAGTTCGTGGAAAGGCACATTGTAGTTGAGTTTTTCAAATGCCACTTGGGACAAACTAAATTCCTTTAAACCCCCTTGTATGAATGTGGTGGCATAAGCCACACACAGAGATTTCTCAGAACCTCAGCCAATAAAATCCCCAAAACTATCTGCATGGCTGGGGGCGCCTGGGTAGTTTACCTGGTAGAGCAGGCGCCCATATATAGAGGTTTACTCCTAGATGCTGTGGCCCAGAGTTCAACTCCAACCTGCGGCCCTTTGCTGCATGTCATTCCCCCCCTCCCTCCCCTTTTCATGTATTCAGCTGTCCTCTATAAATAAAGGCCCAAAAAAATTATCTTAAAAGAAACTATTTGCACACAGATTCACAAACAATGAAATGAGTCTGGATGTATCAACTTGATCATTCATCAGTTATCTGTAACTACTTATCCTATTCATGGTCGCGGAAACACTTATCATGTTTCTTTTATTTTGAGTGGGAGTTTGTGGTTTGTCTCCAGGGTGGGAACATTGTTTTTCCCAGCAGTACGATTGACCAACTCTTCATGTCTTGCTGATGAACTTTCACCTAGATTCCTTCCTTTCTGGAGCTCGTCTGTGCAGATTACATAAAGCGTCGCTCCTTTTATAACACCACCAGTTGTAATGTAGGTCGGGGGCTTTACTTGCTCTATCAGCTTTTCTATCAAAAAGAAAACAATACTTGAAGCTGATTTTTGAGTTTCAACAGATACACATCCAGATTATGAATTAAAGTTTAATGTTTCCTGGGGAGGAGTTGTTCAACTTTGTTTGGACGCATCCTGAAATGTTCTGTAATATTAGCCACGTGTGACTTGTCAGTGGTGCGGGGCCCAGTCAGGGGGCCGGTGATGTGATGCTTAATGGTTGGATGGACAATCACAGAAAATCTGTCTAACTAAAGCCTCTCCTGTGCTTTCTTGCAGCATGAACTGTACATCAGAGCCTACCACATGCTCAGTGACTTTCCCTCGGTGAGTGAGACACACACACACACACACACACACACACACACACACACACACACACACACACACACAAACCGGAAACCCACACACAGGGTCATGACTTCATTTCTCAGGGAGCGGTTTTACTCATGATCATAAACGGGAAGTGTGAACATTTGTTGTCAAGACTTTTGATCTGCCTGCATGTAGCAGTCCCAGGATTGGTCGATCTGTTCAGCACTTAGCCAATCCGTGTGTTGCCCTGACTCCTATTTCCATGTTCCAAAGTTTTTTTTTTTTTCTCCCATTATTCAGGTTTTACAGGTAAGAATAAACCGCAAAAAGATGCAAACCCTCATGTTTCACAAACACCTTTCTTTGTTTTTTATTTTTTACAAAATGCGTCTATTCCCAGTTGCACTCAGAAGATTGTTGTGCCTTTTTAAGTTCTCTGGGCACTAAATTGATATCTAAAATAACGATATAAAAATTTTAAATGAAATTTTTCTATATGGTTGCTATCGCAAATGTCGGAAAAACTAGTGGCCGAACTGCATTATGGAAATATTTACGTCATTTGCATGACGTTTTACACTCTGATCCTTGCACGTTGTGTTCATTTTGCACTAAAGTTCTTAATAAAATGAGAAAATACTTTTCATTAATTTAATTCAGTTGTTTTACCATTTCATATAGACTTAATTAATTTTTTTTTTTATATATATATACCAAAAATAATGGCAGATATCCATTGCGTTTTCCCTCTAATCATTCTGCAGCAACGCACTGCCGTGAATCCACGAACGAGGCAAGTGTCTGGTTAGTTCACGTTTGTAACAGCACGACAGTCGAGTGTGTTATCTAAACTGCAGTTAAAGTGAAGATAACATTGTCGTTGAAAAGTAGTGGATAAATATAATAAGTGCCTTCACTTGAGAGCAGAATTTGGTGTGGTGGTAGCACCCCTCCAGACCCATCCGCCAGGCTGAAGCAGTCAACCTAGGGGAACCGCTGTATATCGCCCAGCCCAAGTTCAGGATGGATTGAGTTTCTGTAAACATGCACAGTGTGGAATGTAAGCCAGGCTTCTTCAGTTATTTCTTGGTTGACCGTGACAGTAAAACGCCTAAGCCTCGGCTCTGTATTTAACTCTTTTCCCATTTGTTGAGCTCTTGGAAGATGTGATAAGTTTGTTCATTTGGTTCTGTGTTAGTAGAGTTCAAACTGTAGAGAGCACCAGACCTGCTGAGCACGTTTTCTGTTCTGCACTGTAGACACGTTTGTTCCTACATTTAGATTTATTAGTCTGATCTGAAATGTTGCCCTACCGCTTTCTATGCTAGCTAAAAAAGCATCTTGCATACATGTAAAGGTATGCACCAACATGCTGTATGTAGTTTAACTTTTCTGATGTTGATGAACAGAAAAAAGGGCTCTTATGACACCAGCAGGAGTTGACTATAATAGTTCTGAACTGTTATGTGGGTTAAGAAATAGATATTTGATTATCGGAGAACATAAGATCTTTTATCTTTTACTGGGTGCTATAGCCAATAAACTAAAAAAAGGCTGAAACCACATTAAAAAGGGGGTGGAGTTACCTATACTGTAATAGGTAAATTATAATGTATTAAGAATGTACATAATGCATATTTCCACAGCACTAATAAAAAAAGAAATAATGTTTTCATTCGCTCATTAATTCAAGTAGCGTCTACTTTGCAGTTGTTGTTTTTTTAATCATTTTGAAGCTACTGTCAGTGGAATCACACTTTCTGCAGGCTTTTCACATTAAAAAGTTTCATTGATGGTTTGAGTAAAAACTTAAATATTTCTGTTTTCTGGGGGGGGAAAAAGAGACAAAGTGAACCTGCACGATTCGGGGAAAAATATGAATCACGATTTTTTTAGCTTAGAATTAATATCACGATTCTCTGCCACGATTTTTTTCTCACGAAGTATGTTTATTTAACAATACAAATTGGCAGTGCCAAACACAGATTTTTTTTTTTTTTTTTTTTGGCACGTATAGCACATTGTGCATCACCACAAGCCTGTAAACACAGAGGCTTCAATGAATAAAGAAGATAAAGTACATACTGGTCATTTAAGTACAGTAGGCTACCAAATAAATACTACATACACTAAATATGGCCCTGATACAGGCTCTATCTGAACTCCTTAAACATGTCTTTACATAATTAAAAAATGTCCATGTCAAATGCTTTCAATAAATTAATTGAAGGAGAAAATCTTTTTTTTTTAAGTCATTTAAAAATAAAATCGCGAACAGGGGTGGATCGAGATTACGATTTTATAACGATTTATCATGCAGGCCTACGCTCTGTATGCTGAATTTGACAACAGGTAAACATGGAGGAAGTGTTGCATTAACATCAAATTTAAACGGGAACAAAAAAAACCTTAATAAAACATAAAATATACTTAAAAGTATATAAAAGGCCTGTCTTAGTAGAGCTTTATAATGACGTCCCATTTTAAAGAGTAGATTTGAAGTGTCCCTTTCTGTTTACAGATCAAGGATCAGGACGAGGAGGCACAGTTCTGTAAACTGGTGCAGCAGCTGCTGGACGACCACAAAGATGTGGTCACCATGCTGGCCCAGGGCTTCAGAGAGTGTCGCCGACACATCCAGGTAACCAATACACCTCCAAAACTCCAGGATCGACCCCATGTTGGAAAGGATTCCCCACAAATGACTTTGTAATGATAGCCTGTGTAGAGTATTTAATTGAGAACATTTCTATACGTTCATCAGCGTAATTTAAGGGTCCTTCAGCTGTTGGAACGATTCTGTTAAGGTTCTAAATTCATGTCTTAAAGGGGTGATAGACTGGTTATATAGGGTATTTCACACTGTTCCTTAAGGTCTCCTAATGGGTTATGTAACATTGGTTGGGCTGGAAATGGCCCAGGTGCTATTCTATGGTTCTGTGAATATGGCCCTATTTGGGACGACAGCTTTTCTTCCAAATATGGTATGCTCATGAATATTTAGATGAGCTGCGCGCTGATTGTTTGAGTGAAGCACATACACATACACTGGAGATGAGACAGCAGGTCTCATATTTGAGACAGTGCAAAGTTATACATTATTTGTCTGCTATTTCATTACTAAATTCACTTCGGAGACTTTTTTTACACAAGAAATCAACTATGTAAAGCTCAAATGTGGGCCGTTTTACGAAAATTGATGGCTAATTGCAAATTTGGTATGACGTGTCGGACTTTGCTCTGACGAGACAGACAGACAGCACTACAGACACAGACAGACAGACACAGAGCTGCACGCACACATACACACACACACACACACACACACACACACACACACACACACACACACACACACACACACACACACACACACACACACACAGACACACTGTCTGTTACCAACTGTTACCAAAAGTACAGACATGCCCGGGCGTGGCTAAAACAGCCGAGACAAAATGTTTCGACACTTTCATTATAACTAGTGTTGTTGTAACGTTACCCTTGGGACATAAAAAACCTCCACCAAAGAATCACAACTCACCCTGTAGCTAGTCAGCGCAGGGAAATTTAGCGGACAGTGAATCCCTGCAAGCACGTCCTCTGCAGCGCTACGTTAGATCCACCACTCGCTCTATTGTCCGATATACTGGTGCTGAACACTTTTCTCTGGGCCAGTATTCCGTTTTACAGCCTGGAACACTGCATTTACGACCGTGGTTCATTTTCAATATCCTTGGAAAAACTTCCAAACTTTCTTCTTTTCTAAAGTACACAGCGCAGCTCGTGTGTGAGATCCTGACAGAGCTCCAGCTCATATAGCGGGTCTGTGAAGGGGGAGAGGCCGACCGGGAAGGTATCAAACCCGGCCGGCAGTCGCCGCCTGTCACGGCAGATTGTGGAGCTCCTGAAGTCCGACACAGTCATACAGAATTTGCAATTAGCCATCAATTTTAGTAAAACGGCCCATATTTGAGCTCTACATAGTTGATTTCTTGCATAAAAAAGTCTCAGAAGTGAATCTAGTAATGAAATGGCAGACAAACAATGTATAAAATTTCTGAGATCTGCGTGACCTATTCAGAAGACTAACTGACCTCCGATCAGTCAGTGGCCTACGTACATTTTGGGGCGTTACAAAGATAGAAGGTAGAGCCAAATAAGGACGAGTTGAGGAGTTGACATCAACTTTTAGCTTGGTTGAGATTTGACCGTTTTCAGCAGCAGTTTCAAATTGTTTTTGCATAGGAAAGAGTTGTCAATGGGACTTTGAGGTTCTATGTATGTCCTATTTTACCCACCGAACTGTCGTAATTCAACTATGACAAGGTAAACTCGGTTTTGCATTCTATCACCCACAAGAAGCTAAAGGTTTCTTGAATCTGTCATTTTTTGCTGAGCTGTTTTTTCCTACTATTGCAGGATGAGGCAATCATCCGCAGCTTCCTGGATACAACACTGTGCTCTCGTCTGGGAATCCGAATGTTGGCCACGCACCACCTCGCCCTTCACGAGGACAATGTACATCTGAGTGTTTCTGGGATTCAAACTTAGTTTAAACATTTGTCCTTTGTTGTTTCCCTGGAGCAGGATATGTGGTTAGCCTAGAGTTAGGCTGGTTGGTTGTCCAAGTTATTCTACGTCACATTTCCCAGTAACGTCTGACTTTCCCATTTTGTATGTAGCTCTCAGCCCAAAGCCCATTAGTTCCTACTGAAGACATGGATCTTTTAAAAAGCTCCGTCATTTCCTAAAACAACTGGTCATTGTAGTTTTTAGCAAACATTACTTAAACAAGAGGATACAGTGCATTTGTTGGGGAATATTTTTAACTGTTGGGAAGCAAGTTTTTGCAGTTGAAATGGTATTTTTTGTCGCATCAAGTGAATTAGTTAAGGAGCTGGATCTAGGAGAAAAAAATCCCACACAACTACAGCGGTGGATTTTGAGTGCTCTATAAATTAAGATTATCACTATTATTATTATCATTATTATTATTATTATTATTATTATTATTACAGATTGAGAAAAACTATAGTCAATTATTTAAAAAAATATATATACGGTTTCTTTGATTTGAGTGAAAAGTTAATGTTTCTGTTCTTGTTTCAGCCTGATTTTGTTGGGATGATATGCAGACGTCTCTCCCCAAAAAAGATCGTCGAGAAGTGGGTGGACTTTGCCAGGTAAGTGTTTATTTATCCCCTTTAGATGACTTTCCCCTTCTCAATGAGCACTTTGTTGACTGAGTCAAAGTTCAGCTGATAAACTCAAAAACAAACGCGTTTCAGCGCCTGGAGCTGTGAATGAGATATGAGCTATCGTCCTTGTTTACCTTCTGTAATCTTATCAAAATGACCTTTTTAGAGTCTGTGATTTTTACAGACTTTACAGAAAGTTCTCACACTTTGTGGACTAATAATCAGCTTGGAAAGGATCAATGTGTAATGATTTAACGCAAAAGCATAAATTGTCCTTTAGTATGAGTTGTAATAGCTTTGCTGACCCCTTAAGTTTTTATCTAGCACCATCATCCAGTCAAAATCTGTACTATATTTTGGTTTATGACCAAATACCTGCAAAACTAATGACATTCCCTTCAGCCTCAGCTTTACTTTGCGTTTAGTGCTAATTATCAAATGCTAGCCTGCTAACACACTAAACTGGGATGGTGACCATGGTAAACATTAACAGTTCCTCCGGTCCACCAGGCGCCTGTGTGAGCACCAGTACGGTAACTCGCCCAGAGTGAGGATCAATGGACACGTAGCAGCTCGCTTCCCCTTCATCCCTCTGCCTCTGGATTACATCCTGCCCGAGCTCCTCAAGAATGCCATGAGGTAACCTCACCACTCATACATATACTGCACATGTCGGTGTTGATCCATCTCCTGGTGTTGAAAGACCTTGATATCTAGCGATGGAAATCACAGCGTAGCATTTTCTTTTTCTCAAGTTTGGATGGAATGATACAGTCAGTTCTCTGTACAACCTACAATTACATTACATTCCTCAGTCACACAACAGAAGAGAGAGGTGACTGTTTCGGCGGCCACAGGAGAGAAATACATTGCGTGCTCGCTGGACAATACTGGCGACTCTTTTATTTTACAGAAAGTCGCCAGATTTGTCGCTAGTTGCTTTTGTGAAAAAAAAGTCGCTAAGTTGGCAACACCGCCCACACACACTGGTTCGACGCGCACACGAGTATAAACATCAGACCACTTTACGTAGGCTACGGTGAAAGCTCCAAACTTCCTGTCGAAAGCATACTGTTTGTGTTTAATCCAGGGTCTGACTTTTAATTTTTTTTTTTTTTAAACTGAAGGCATTTAATTGTCAAAATATTATTAATAAATATTCAAATATTAATAAACAAACTAACTTCGAATATGATTTTTGGGCAAAAGTCAAAGCCCTATTGCACACTGACCATTTACTCCCCATGACATCTGTTTATTTGTCTCCTCAGGGCCACCATGGAAAGCCATCTGGACACCCCATACAATGTGCCTGATGTGGTCGTCACCATTGCCAATAACGACATTGATTTTGTCATCAGGTGAGCGGCTATGTCTGTACAATTGCTACTTGTTTAAAAGAAAAATACTTATTTATAAAGCAATATTCAAGTTCCATAGGGGTGTTTGTCTGGAGAGGCCTTTCAGGTGTTGCTATCAAAGGATAAGATCCAACACTTAACTATAAATCTAATCCTACGGCGTGGCTGCCATTAACTCCTTGCCTTAAGTATGAAAATACAAGTCTTAGCTGGTGTTTTAAGAAAGCTGGAGGGTTTTCATTTAAGCCAAAGAAAAGGACACTAGTCGACTGCTGTGTTGCTCAAAGCATCCAAAGATAACTTTTTTATTTTTTATTTTTATCTTTAAGGATTTCCGACCGTGGCGGCGGCATTCCTCACAATATTATAGACAAGGTGATGGACTACCACTTTAGCACGGCTGAGGAGAGTGCACAGGATCCCCGCATGAGCAACTTGTTCAACAACATTACCAACAGTGGAAACCAGTCCAACCCTATGCATGGGTGAGAATTTAAAAGTGCACAATGTACTTGTTTAGTTTTTACAAATGTAGAGGAAATGGCACTTAGAGAGATATTTTGTTGATTTTAAATCCAGCTCTGTGTCATGCCAGTGTGGGCAGTGTGTTTAGATAAATAGTGTGTTCCCACACAAAGATGACACAGAGCTAGATTGAAATCAGCCAAGTATCCCTTTGACCTGGCTTGTGTAATCATTGAAATGAGGTGGGTTTTTTTTAGATTTTGCCTAAGTCTACACTAACAAAAAAGGTACCACGCATTCTGGCATTGACAGTTGATTTCTAAAAGTCTGTGTCTTTGTCTTCTGCAGGTTTGGTTTTGGCTTGCCCACGTCCAGGGCCTACGCTGAGTACCTGGGCGGTTCTCTGTCCGTACAGTCTATGCAGGGCATCGGCACTGATGTCTACCTTCGTCTGCGCCACATTGACGGCAAAGGAGAGAGCTTCCGAGTGTAAAGCTTCGGTCATCCTCGTAGATCCCAACCTAGGGAATCAGGCCATGCAGCAGTGCAGAGCGTTTCCTACCAGCTACGGCTGGAATGGACTACAGGACTTTGGTCCACAAAGTGATAGCCTACACACAGTATGTTGTCAGAAAGCTCCCAAATTCACCAACCCACTACTTGTTTTTTGTTTTGTTTTTGCCTTTCTGATTATAAGCTATGTTAGCTCTGAAGTCGATGATTATAGTTGTTAGTGTTTTGTACCCTGTGGCATGTCGTCTTGAAGTTTTAACAGGAGTATGAATTTTTTAATGTTTAGGTTATCGGGACAAACTGTGCATGATAGTGGACATTGACGTTAATGTGGAAGGAACGAAAGAAAGCTTCAGTTTTAAAGAAGTTCACTTTGAAGTTTCATAGTCTCAAAATAAGATCAGACAGTTTGATGATTCAATGTTTCAAATACAACGTCTGAGATACTCCAGCAATCCTGTCAAAATCTCCTCAAAGTGCCCAAAGCTGCTTGCATGTTTCACAATGATCCATGTAGTCTGAATAACGGGATCCCTCCGCTACGTTATCGGCTGTTTGTATCTAAATCTAAGGTCTACGAGGGAAAACCGCAGTACACAAGTATAACTTAAGTGCTAAAGCATGTGCTGTAAAACCTCAATTCTTGACAAACCATAGTGATATTCTAAAAAACCATCTCTTGAATTCAGCTCAGAAAAAAAAAAACTTCCGAAACACCAAAAGCTCATCTAACATCTTTGTTCAGCAGTATTTTTGTGGAGCCTTCAGGCAGAGAAGCCAACCGAGTTGTTCAGTTGCCTTACTGTGTGACGCTAGTCCTTCAACCGCATGCCGACTTTTCTTGTCTTGATTTTGTTGCCTTTATCGGTTCACACAGATGTACCATGTCAGTCAGCTTCAGTAGTTTGATGTCAGATGTTGTTGGTCTTTGCACAATGAATAGAATTATTATTATTTTTTTTTTAGAAACTGTCTGCACTGTTAACTATGGACGTTCAGATCGGCTAAGCTTGCTAGACTTTTTTTTTTTTTTTTTTCTTTTTTTTTAAGTCCATTTTCTCCAGAGCACAACTTGATTATGTCTTGAGACGACAAATGTACATACAATGTAATTTTTTATTTTTATTTACATTTTTTGTATTTTGAGTTTTTTTGGAGCTAATTTAGAAATTCCCCCAGTTCCCCAACGACTTGTCACTGCTAAAGGTCTCGGGATGCTTCAAAAATAACAATGTCGTCCGACCACTTTGAAAGAAAAGTGTGTTAATACCTGTTACGTATGGCCACAAACCTGCCATGATCCCCTTATGGCTGCATCCCTTATCACTTTTGTGATCCTATAAGCATATAGAGTCACTAGTGCAACAACGAGGATGCAATCCTTCACAGACGCACAAACGCAACCATCTTGTTTTTTGCTTTTTAAGCCCGTCATTTTAATCAGAATTACTAAATAAAAAGGTTATCTCTTGTTATCAAACTTTTTTTTCTTCTTATGTCACCTGAACTATCTCATCATCTATCCAAAATCTGTCCAAGGTGGTTACAGTCATTCCTCTCAGCCTGAAAACTTACAAATGAGTACCACAAAAATAATCAGTTAAAATAATAAAACAAAATAATCAAGTTGTGATCTGAAAATAATGAACCTAATGTGTCTAACAAACCCTGGCCTTTCTGAGTCTCCAGTTAGTTATATAATACAGTACAGAGAATAACCAAGAAGCCAAGTCCTGACGTTTAGAAATTTGCCCAAATGATTAACCAACTCAAGCACTCCTCCTTGTTGTTGAACATTCCCCAGTGGGCACCAGTTGTGAAGCAACACATCAACCTGAATTTACACTTTGTATCTGTTGGGAGCATTTGTTATTATATTAGCTTATACTGTTTTTGTTCTTTTTCATCAGAAAGGAAATTGTGAATCTTGAGCTAGATGATAAATCTATGAACTTTGGAAACCATAAGAAGTTAGGATTCAAAGCAGTTTATTTCTTTACACAGCTTTTGATTTTGGATTGATTTGAGCTTTAGAATCATATACACTGTAACCTACCTAATGGAGAAAATGGCACTGTTTTTTTTGTCTTTGAAAATCTATCAAAAGTATAAGATTCAGAACTTCTTAACCTTACAATTTCAGCTACTGGCTCACTTGAATTTGCCCTCACAAACAAAATGCAAAATTAGTTTACATATACTTGTTCCTCGAAGCTTGTGAGACATTATGAAAACATAAGTGAACCAGTTATTTCAGTCGTAAGATATATTAAATCTGCAAAAATTTAATTTGTGAAAGGCTTGTATTTATTTTGACATTGTATGAAACAAAAATAGCCCCGTATAGTTCCCAGTTCCAGAGTGACCGAGAATGGCCTGTGTTATCTGTACTTGTGTTCTTGCTGCGGCCGTGTATATGCATTAATGTGTTTATTGTGGCATTGAAGGTTTTGAAGATGTAGTAAATATGTACTGTATGCATGTAAAACAAAGGGGGAGTTAACACCACATAGCTGCCAGACGCTGTAAACAATGTTTAAAGGGTTGTGTCCATTTTGAGATACATTAAAAGGAAACCATCATTATCATTCTGAGATTTATTCCAAAAATGGTGAAATGTTGAAAGTTGCTTGAAAATTGTGGATCTGGCTGCCAGGCTGTAGAATGTAATGTGTACTGTCTGCCCTCTGCTGGCTCATAAAGAGAAATGCATTATTTTAGTTTTTGAAGGGGAACAAGATGTACAACGTATACGGTCATTTCTATTTTCCATGTGTCTGATTTTGTAATTTTTGCAGATCAAAATGAGAATAAACAAACAAAAGAAATCATTTCAACATCCTCTCCAGTACAAAGCCAGATATTGGAGTCATGTTACTGACTATGTGCTGCCATGGAGTGTTTTGTCTCCTAGACTGAATTTAGTTTTCTTTTGTGTTCAGGACTCTTTAGACATTAAATTTTACTTGGTTGGAAATGAGCTCTTCATTTGGTCTTATTTTTTTTTTTATTTTTTACTCATTTGTGATCAATCTGTTGAATTTTCAGTTTGAAAAAAATATGAAAACAGTTTCATGAAAAGGTCATAGTATAGTTTGTCATAAAAATAAAAATTATAGTATGTATGTCAAAAAACTCATAAAGAGTCATAGTATAGTATGTCAAAAAAAGTAATGGTATGGTATATTGAAAAATAAAAAGTTCAAGTGTTCATGGCATGATTATGTTGAAAAAAAATCATAAAAAGCATAGTATGTACTGTATGTTTAAAAAAAGGCATAGTATAGTAAAAGTCCTAGAATGGTAAGTCTATAAAAGTGATAAAAAAGCCATAGTATAGTATTTTGAAAAAATTAGTAACAGTATACTATATTAAAACAAATCATAGTATAGTATGTTGAAAAAAGTCATAAAAAAGACATTGTACATAAAAAAAAATCATGAAAAACCCATAGTATAGTATAAAAAAAGTAATAAAGTATGTTGAAAAAATCATTAAAAAAAAAGTCATGGAAAAGTCATAGTATAGTACGTCGATAAAAATGCTAAAAAAAGTCATAGTATAGCATGTCGAAAAGGTCATAAAAACGTCATAGTATAGTATGTTGATAGAAGTCATAAAAAAGTCATAGTATAGTATGTTGAAAAAATCATAAAAAGTCATAGTGTAAAATGTTGAAAAAAAAGCCATTGTATAGTATGTCTCAAAAAGGTATAATAAGTCATACTATAGTATATTGAAAAAAGTCAATATACTATGTCAAAAAAATAATTCTGAGAATTTCTTCTATTCCAAAAATGTTACTGGTAAAATGTTGAAGGTGGCTTGAAAATTGTGGATCTGGCAGCTGTAGAATGAAATGTGTACTGTCTGCCTGAAAAAAAATATTTAAACAGTTTCATGAAACTGTTTAAATTGAAAGTCATCAAATAAACTATTGCTATGTAGAAATTGCTAATTGCTCTAAGCTGGTTTAAGTCCTATTTCTCTGATCGATCTCAATTTGTTAATGTTAATGATAAATCCTCCAAGTATGCTAAAGTTAGCCATGGCGTTCCACAAGGCTCAGTGCTTGGACCAATTCTATTCTCCTTATATATGCTTCCTCTTGGTAATATTATTAGGAAACACTCAATTAACTTTCACTGTTATGCAGATGACACCCAATTATACTTGTCAATCAAACCAGACGAAACCAGTCAGCTAGCTAAACTTCAAGTGTGCATTAAAGATATAAAATCCTGGATGACCTATAATTTTCTGATGTTAAACTCTAACAAAACTGAAGTTATTGTGCTGGGCCCTAAACACCTCCGAACCTCATTATCTAAAGACATAGCTGCTCTGGATGGTATTGCCCTGGCCTCCAGCACTACTGTCAGAAATCTAGGGGTTATTTTTGATCAGGATATATCCTTTAATGCCCATCTAAAACAAACCTCAAGAACAGCCTTTTTTCATCTTTGTAACATTGCCAAAATTAGGAATATCCTGTCTCAAAACAATGCTGAAAAACTATTCCATGCATTTGTTACTTCCAGGCTGGACTACTGTAATTCCCTACTTTCAGGTTGCTCAAATAAGTCCCTTAAGACTCTCCAGCTGATCCAGAATGCTGCAGCACGTGTTATCACAAAAACTAAGAGAAGAGATCATATTTCTCCTGTATTAGCTTCTCTGCATTGGCTTCCTGCAAAATACAGGATTGAATTTAAAATCCTTCTCTTGACCTACAAAGCTCTAAATGGTCAAGCACCGTCATATCTAGAAGAGCTCCTAATACCCTATTGTCCCACTAGAGTGCTGCGCTCCCAGAATGCTGAGTTAATTGTGGTACCTAGAGTCTCTAAAAGTAGAATGGGAGCAAGAGCCTTCAGTTATCAGGCTCCTCTCCTATGGAACCAGCTCCCAATCTGGGTTAGGGGGGCAGAAACTGTCACCTCATTCAAGAATGAACTTAAAACTCTCCTATTTGATAAAGCTTATAGTTAGGGAGT
Source organism: Perca flavescens (assembly GCF_004354835.1). Taxonomy (NCBI): domain Eukaryota; kingdom Metazoa; phylum Chordata; class Actinopteri; order Perciformes; family Percidae; genus Perca; species Perca flavescens. The sequence goes on along the minus strand of NC_041343.1, from coordinate 27,885,753 downwards.
GAGGAGTTGCAGTGTCCACCTAACTGGCCCACCTGCTTCTCTTCATAATTGTTGGATTAATAACATATAACAAAAGTAGAAGGAGGCAGGCCAGCACAGCCTGATCCGGCAGGGGAGAGTTCAAAGCCCGAACAGGCTACCTCTCCTTATGACCTGTCTCTCTTAGTTACGCTGTTATAGTTCTAGACTGCCGGGGGACTTCCTTCCTTCCTTCCTTTGACACACTGAGCTGCTCTCTCCTCTCCCTTTCTATTACTATTTGTGTGCATCCCGTCCCAGAAATGCTTGTTACTAATCCTAGCTTCTGGGGAGTTTACTCCCCGGAGTCCTTATGTTTTTTTCCCCCAGCGTATTTCCTTGGAGAACGTTGGCACCAAGATCCTGGTTGCAGCTGTCGCCGTGGTCCTGCTGCACTCCCTGCTGAGCTCAGCGGTGCCCTGCAATGTCATGCTGCTTCCTGCTGAACCCTGCTGCTTCCTGCTACGTCCATCCATGCTCTGCTGGGCCACGCTACATCCTGGAACGCCCTGCAGCGCCCTGCAGCGCCCTGATATGACATGAACTACTACGACTACCATTTGAAGTCACTGTTCCATCATTAATTTGACTATTATTATTATTATAATAATTATTTGACTTTTTTTTTCAACATACTGTTTTAAACATACTATATTATGGCTTTTTTATGGCTTTTTTGACACACTGTACTGTGATATTTCTCATGATTTTTTCGACATACTATACAATGTCTTTTATTTTTACTTTTTCGACATACTATACTATGGTTGTTTTTTTATGGCTTTTTCTACATGCTATACTGTGATTTTCTCATGATTTTTTCGACATACTATACTATGACCTTTTTATGATTTTTTCAACATACTATACTGTGACTTTTCATGATTTTTTCAACACACTATACTATGACTTTTTGTATAACTTTTTTCGACATACTATACTATGACTTTATTTTACATTCTATACCATGACTTTGTTTCCTTTTTTTCGACATACTATGTTATGACTTTTGTATGACTTTGTTGAGATACTATACTATGACTTTTTTATGACTTTTTTCGACATACTATGCTATGACTTTGTTATGATTTATTTTTTACATAATATAAATGACTTTCTTATGACTTTTTCGACACGCTATGCTGTGATTTGTTTATGATTTTTTTAACATACTATACTATGTATTTTTTTCGTTATACTATCCTATGACCTTTTCATGATTTTTTTGACATACTATACTACGTATTTTTTATGACTTATTCAACATACTATACTATGTATTTTTTATGACTTATTCAACATACTATACTATGTCTTTTTTATGGCTTTTTCGACATACTATACTATCACTTTTTTTCGACATACTATACTATGACTTTTTTTCGACATACTATACTATGACTTTTTTATGATTTTTTATGACTTTCTTGACATAGTATGCTACCACTTTTTTATGATTGTTTTAAACATAATATACTATGTCTTTTTTTGAAGAACTATACTGTGATTTTTCTCATGACTTTTTCAACATACTATACTATGACTTTTTTTCGAAATACTATACTATGACCTTTTTTTGACATACTATACTATGACTTTTTTTTCGAAATACTATACTATGCCACGCACAATTTTGCATACAGTCAGATTTCAGACTTTGCAAGTTAATGTTGCTCGGGAAAGGGAAGTTTGGGGTCCCCTGCTGGAGCTGCTCCCCCCGCGACCCGACACCGGATAAGCGGACGAAGATGGATGGATGGATGGATATACTATGACCTTTTTTTGACATACTATAACACATTATGACTATAATATTACTTTTTTTTTCAACATACTGTTACGGCTGTCAACGTCCTCATATGTGTGATTTGAGATGCAAAGTAGGCTGTGCCATCCTGAGTTGCTGAGTGGATGGACCTGGAAAGTCCCGCTCAGTTCCTGGAGGCGCTGGCCAATCAAGAGGAGTACATCAAGTCTGCCTCTAGCTTAAAGAGACCGATTGCCTGCAGCTGGGGCCAGCTGCCAGATCAGACCTTGTTGAGACTTTGCTGGAGAGCATGAGGACGTGGGCCCAGGAGTGAGATTTAAACAACTGACATCCCTCCCTGCACGTAGTGAAGTTATGTTGTAGTAGTCACACTAGGTTCAGGGGTGCTGTGGGTATTGTATTTTGCGTTAATTAAGTATTTATGTTAGAGAGGTTTTTTGTTGTTTTCATTTGGATTTCGGATTAGTTTCCTTTTGGTTTTTTTTTCTGTTGTGTATTTTGTTGCCACAGCACCCATCGGCCCACTTATCCTTTGCCTTGAACACTGTTTGCTGTTGCTTGCCTGACTGCAGAATAAATGTCCTTTTAAATACCAAACTCCATCTGGTTTTATGTTATGTCCCAAATACCCCTAGCCACGGGGCGTAACAATAATAGTATGGCATATTCATGGCTTTTTTCAACATACTATACTATGACATTTTTATGATTTTCTTTCGACATACTATACCACCACTTTGTGTTACTTTTTTCTTCATACTGTATAGTAACTTTATTTTACATACTATACTATGACTTTTTATGATCTTTTTCCGACATACTATACTATGGCTTTTTTTATGATTATTTATGACTTTTTTCAACATACTATACTATGTCTTTTTCATGGCTTTTTTCGACATACTATACTATGGTTTTTTTTTTATGGCTTTTTCTACATGCTATACTGTGATTTTCACATGATTTTTTCGACATACAATACCATGACTTTTTTTTGTTATACTATACTATGACCTTTTTATGATTTTTTCGACATACTATACTATGTCTTTTTTATGACTTTTTTCGACATACCATACTATGTCTTTTTTATGCCTTTTTTTATATACTATACGATGACTTTATTTTTCCATCTATACCATGACTTTATTGTTTCCTTTTTTTCGACATACTATGTTATGACTTTTGTATGTTTTTTTCGACATACTATACTATGACCTTTTTATGATTTTTTCAACATACTATACTATGACTTTTTTTTGACATACTATACTATGACTTTTTTATGGCTTTTTTCGACATACTACACTGTGATTTTCTCATGACTTTTTCGACTGCTATACTATGACCTTTTTTATGACTTTTTCGACATACGATAACACATTATGACTATAATATTACTTTTTTTTTCAACATACTATAATATGGCATATTCATGGCTTTTTTCAACATATTATACTATGATATTTTTATGACTTTCTTTGGACATACTATACCACCACTTTGTATTACTTTTTTCTACATACTATACAATGACTTTATTTTACATACTATACTATGACTTTTGATGATCTTTTTCCGACATACAATACTATGGCTTTTTTATGATTTTTTATGACTTATTTATGATTTTTTCGACATACTATACTATGACTTTTTTATGACTTTTTTCGACATACTATACTATGACTTTATTTTACATTCTATACCATGACTTTATTGTTTCCTTTTTTTCAACATTCTATGTTATGACTTTTGTATGATTTTGTCGACATACTATACTATGATTTTTTTATGACTTTTTTTAACGCACTATAATATGACCTTTTTATGATTTGTTACTATACTATGACTTTTTTTCAACATACTATCCTATGTCATTTTTATGATTTTGTTGACATACTATACTATGACTTTGTTATGATTTTTTTTTATATACCATAATATTACTTTCTTATGACTTTTTTGACACGCTATGCTGTGATTTTTTAATGGACTTTTTTCGACATACTATAACACACTATGACTATAATATGACTTTTTTTCAACATACAATAATATGACATTTTTATGAGTTTCTTTGACATGCTATGACTTTTTTTCAACATATTATACTATGACTTTCTTATTACTTTTTTCGATATACTATACTATGACTTTATTTTACATACTATACCATGACATTTTCTGACCTTTTTCTGACATACTATGCTATGACTTTCTCATGATTTTTTTCACATACTATACTATGACTTTTTTATGATTTTTTATGACTTTTTTGACATAGTATGCTACCACTTTTTGATGATTGTTTAAAACATACTATACTATGTCTTTTTTATGGCTTTTTTCGACATACTATAACACATTATGACTATAATATTACTTTTTTTTTCAACATACTATAGTATGGCATATTCATGGCTTTTTTCTATACTATGACATTTTTATGACTTTCTTTCGACATACTATACCACCACTTTGTATTACTTTCTACATACTATACAATGACTTTATTTTACATACTATACTAAGACTTTTTATGATCTTTTTCCGACATACTATACTATGGCTTTTTTATGATTATTTATGACTTATTTATGATTTTTTCGACATACAGTTGAAACCAGATATTTACATACACTTCAAAAAAACCCACAAAAACATTTATTTCTTTATTGTCATACATTAAATCAGAGTAAACTTTTTCTGTTTTAGATCAATACATATTAACATATTTTTTGCATTTGTTAAATGTCAGAATCGAGCGAGGGAGAATTTGTATGTATTTTTTTTATCACTTTCATCAAAGTCAGAAGTATACATACACTTCCTTAGTATTTGGTAGAATTTCCCCCGAAATTGTTTCACTTGGGCCAAATGTTTTGGGTATCCTTCCACAAGCTTCTACAATAGTTTGCTGGAATTTTGGATCACTCCTCTTGACAGAACTGGTGTAACTGGGTCAGGTTTGTAGGCCTTCTTGCCCACAAATGTTGAGATCAGGGCTTTGTGATGGCCACTCCAATACCTTGACTTTGTTGTCCTTAAGCCACTTTGTAACTAATTTGGAGGAATGCTTGGGGTCATTGTCCATTTGGAAGACCCTTTTGCGTCCAAGCTGTAACTTCCTGGCTGATGTCTTCAGATGTTGCTTCAATATATCCACAAAATTTTCTTTTCTCATGATGCCATCTATTTTGTGAAGTGCACCAGTCACTTTTGCAGCAAAGCAGCCCCACAACATTATACTACCACCCCCATACTTCACAGTTTGGATGGTGTTCTGAGGCTTCAAAGCTTCGCCCTTTTTCCTCCAAATATACCGTTTATCATTATGGCCGAACAGTTACATTTTTGTTTCGTCAGACCACAGGACATGTCTCCAGAAATTAAGATTTTTATCCCCATGTGCAGTTGCAAACTGTAGTCTGGCTTTTTTTATGGTGGTTTTGAAGTAATGGCTTTCTTCTCCCAGAGTAACCTTTTAGCTCATGGTGGTACAGGACTCGTTTACTGTGGATAATGACACTGTCTTACCAGTTTCAGCTAGCATCTTCACAAGGTCTTTTGCTGTTGTCCTGGGATTGATTCGCACATTTCGCACCAAAAAACATTCCTCTCTGGGACTCAGAATCCGTCTCCTTCCTAAGTGGTATGATGGTTGTACATTCCCATGTTTTTTATACTTGCATATTATTGTCTGAACAGATGAACGTGGGACCTTCAGGCATCTGGAAATTGCACCTAAGGATGAGCCAGACTTGTGGAGGTCCACAATTCTTTTCCTGATGTCTTGGTTGATTTCTCTTGATTTTCCCATGATGTCAAAGAAAGAGGCTCTGTGTTTGAGGTGTGCCTTTATATGCATCCACAGTTCTGTCAAGAGGAGTGGGCCAAAATTCCAGCAAACTATTGTAAAAGCTTGTGGAACGATACCCAAAACGTTTGGCCCAAGTGAAACAGTTTCAGGGGAAATTCTACCAAATACTAAGGAAGTGTATGACTTTGATGAAAGTGATAAAAAAAATACATAAAAATTCTCCCTCGCTCGATTCTGACATTTAACAAATGCAACAAATATGTTAATATGTATTTATCTAAAACAGAAAAAGTTTACTCTGATTTAATGTATGACAGTAAAGAAATAAATGTTTTTGTGTTTTTTTTTTTTAAGTGTATGTAAATATCTGGTTTCAACTGTACTATGTTTTTATGGCTTTTTTCGACATAATATACTATGTTTTTTTTATGGCTTTTTCTACATGCTATACTGTGATTTTCTCATGATTTTTTTCGACAGACAATACTATGACTTTTTTTTTGTTATACTATCCTATGACCTTTTTAAGATTTTTTTGACATACTATACTATGTCTTTTTTACGACTTTATTGACATACTATACTGTCTTTTTTATGATTTTTTTGACATACTATACTATGACTTTTTATGATTTTTTCGACATACTATACTATGACTTTATTTTACATTCTATACCATGACTTTATTGTTTCTTTTTTTTCGACATTCTATGTTATGACTTTTGTATGGTTTTGTCGACATACTATACTATGACTTTTTTTATGACTTTTTTTGACCCACTATAATATGACCTTTTTATGATTTTTTCAACATTATTGTATGTAATTCAGTGGATGGATTTCAAATTGAACGGTGAACCAGGTCTGACCGTGAAAGAACCAAGGCAACAATTAGTTTTATTTTGCTGTTGATTAATTGACCTTTACGAGGACCGTTTTCATAACTGTTGTACACAGTCTAATGTTTAGAAGCTGATTTTCAGTTTAATATCAATGCCTGATTCAAGATTGAGAAGAGAGACTTATTTTTGAGTTTTTAAAGCAATAGAATTCAATACACTACTGAATTTTACCTATTTGGTTGTCTGTTGACTTTTTTTTTGACATACTAGCCTATGTCATTTTTATGATTTTGTATACTATACTATGACTTTTTATGACTTTTTTCGACATACTAGCCTATGACCTTTTTATAATTTTGTATACTACACTATGACTTTTTATGACATTTTTCGACATACTAGCCTATGACCTTTTTATGATTTTGTATACTATACTATGACTTTTTATGACTTTTTTCGACATACTAGCCTATGACCTTTTTATGATTTTGTTAACATACTATACTATGTATTTTTTATGGCTTTTTCGACATACTACACTATGACTTTTTATGATTTTTTTATGACTTTTTTGACATAGTATGCTACCACTTTTTTATGATTGTTTTAAACATACTATATTATGTATTTTTTATGGCTTTTTTTGACACACTATACTGTGATTTTTCTCATGATTTTTTCAACATACTATACTATGACTTTTTTTCGACATACTATACTATGACTTTTTTATGGCTTTTTTCGACATACTATAACACACTATGACTATAATATTACTTTTTTTTCTACATACTGTACTATAATATGGCATATTCATGGCTTTTTTCAACACACTATGACTTTTTATGATCTTTTTCCGACATACTATACTATGGCTTTTTTATGATTTTTTTTGACCCACTATAATAGGACCTTTTTATGATTTTTTCAACATACTATACTATGACTTTTTTTCGACATACTAGCCTATGTCATTTTTATGATTTTGTATACTATACTATGACTTTTTATGACTTTTTTCGACATACTAGCCTATGACCTTTTTATGATTTTGTTAACATACTATACTATTTATTTTTTATGGCTTTTTCGACATACTACACTATGACTTTTTATGATTTTTTTATGACTTTTTTGACATAGTATGCTACCACTTTTTTATGATTGTTTTAAACATACTATATTATGTATTTTTTATGGCTTTTTTTGACACACTATACTGTGATTTTTCTCATGATTTTTTCGACATACTATACTATGACTTTTTTTCGACATACTATACTATGACTTTTTTATGGCTTTTTTCGACATACTATAACACACTATGACTATAATATTACTTTTTTTACTACATACTATAATATGGCATATTCATGGCTTTTTTCAACACACTATGACTTTTTATGATCTTTTTCTGACATACTATACTATGGCTTTTTTATGATTTTTTATGACTTATTTATGACTTTTTTCGACATAATATACTATGACTTTATTTTACATTCTATACCATGACTTTATTGTTTCCTTTTTTTCGACATACTATGTTATGACTTTTGTATGATTTTGTCGACATACTATACTATGACTGTTTTATGATTTTTTTTCGACCCACTATACTATGAACTTTTTATGATTTGATCAACATACTTTACTATGACTTTTTTCGACATACTACACTATGACTTTTTCAACGTACTTTACTATGACTTTTTATGATTTCTTCGACATACTATACTATGACATTTTTGTGATTTTATTTTACATACTATACTATGACCTTTTTAAGATTTTTTAACATACTACTATAACTTTTTTCAACATACTATACTATGACTTTTATGATTTTTTCGACATACTATATTATGACTTTTTTATGATTTTTTTTCGACCCACTATACTATGAACTTTTTATGATTTGATCAACATACTTTACTATGACTTTTTTTCGACATACTATACTATGACTTTTTCAACGTACTTTACTATGACTTTTTATGATTTCTTCGACATACTATACTATGACATTTTTGTGATTTTATTTTACATACTATACTATGACCTTTTTAAGATTTTTTAACATACTACTATAACTTTTTTCAACATACTATACTATGACTTTTATGATTTTTTCGACATACTATATTATGACTTTTTTATGATTTTTTTTCGACCCACTATACTATGAACTTTTTATGATTTGATCAACATACTTTACTATGACTTTTTTCGACATACTACACTATGACTTTTTCAACGTACTTTACTATGACTTTTTATGATTTCTTCGACATACTATACTATGACATTTTTGTGATTTTATTTTACATACTATACTATGACCTTTTTAAGATTTTTTAACATACTACTATAACTTTTTTCAACATACTATACTATGACTTTTATGATTTTTTCGACATACTATATTATGACTTTTTATGATTTTTTGACATAGTATGCTACCACTTTTTTATGATTCTTTTAAACATACTATACTATGTCTTTTTTATGGCTTTTTTTGACACACTATACCATGATTATTCTCATGATTTTTTCGACATACTATACTATGACTTTTTTATGGCTTTTTTCGACATACTATACTATGTATTTTTTATGGCTTTTTTCAACATACTATAACACACTATGACTATAATATTACTTTTCTTTCAACATACTATAATATGGCATATTCATGGCTTTTTTCAACATACTATACTATGACATTTTTATGACTTTCTTTCGACATACTATACCAAGGACTCTGATGAAGATGTAACCATACATCAAAACGTTAGTCACTGTTATGCACCTTAGAAAATAAAATCATCAAGCAAGAAGACATCTGTGTTGCACCGGCAATTTTTTGCTATTTATGCTGTTGTGTCCTGCCTTGGTTGCACCGGATTGTTGTGGTCTGCAGAAGCGCAGAGAACTTCCCCTTTTTTTTTTCTTGAATACTATACCACCACTTTGTATTACTTTTTTCTACATACTATACAATGACTTTATTTCCATCCATCCATCTTCGTCCGCTTATCCGGTGTCGGGTCGCGGGGGGAGCAGCTCCAGCAGGGGACCCCAAACTTCCCTTTCCCGAGCAACATTAACCAGCTCCGACTGGGGATCGGCGTTCCCAGGCCAGGTTGGAGATATAATCCCTCCACCTAGTCCTGGGTCTTCCCGAGGCCTCCTCCCAGCTGGGCGTGCCTGGAACACCTCCCTAGGGAGGCGCCCAGGGGCATCCTTACCAGATGCCCGAACCACCTCAACTGGCTCCTTTCGACGCAAAGGAGCAGCGGCTCTCTCCGAGCTCCTCACGGATGACTGAGCTTCTCACCCTATCTCTAAGGGAGACGCCAGCCACCCTCCTGAGGAAACCCATTTCGCCGCTTGTACCCTGGATCTCGTTCTTTCGGTCATGACCCAGCCTTCATGCCCATAGGTGAGGGTAGGAACGAAAACTGACCGGTAGATCGAGAGCTTTGCCTTCTGGCTCAGCTCTCTTTTTCGTCACAACGGTGCGATAGATTGAATGCAATACCGCACCCGCTGCGCCCGATTCTCCGACCAATCTCCCGCTCCATTGTCCCCTCACTCGCGAACAAAACCCCAAGGTACTTGAACTCCTTCACTTGGGGTAAGGACTCATTCCCTACCTGGAGAAGGCATTCCATCGGTTTCCTGCTGAGAACCATGGCCTCCGATTTAGAGGTGCTGATCCTCATCCCAACCCCGCTTCACACTCGGTTGCGAACCGATCCAGTGAGTGCTGAAGGTCGCAGGCCGATGATGCCATCAGGACCACATCATCTGCAAAGAGCAGCGATGAGATCCCCAGCCCACCAAACTGCAACCCCTCCCCACCCCGACTACGCCTCGATATCCTGTCCATAAATATTACAAACAGGATTGGTGACAAAGCGCAGCCCTGGCGGAGGCCAACCCTCACCTGAAACGAGTCCGACTTACTACCGAGAACCCGGACACAGCTCTCACTTTGGTCATACAGAGATTGGATGGCCCTGGTAGAGACCCCTCACCCCATACTCCCGCAGCACCTCCCACAGTATCTCCCGGGGACCCGGTCATACGCCTTCTCCAAATCCACAAAACACATGTAGACCGGTTGGGCATACTCCCAGGCTCCCTCCAGGATCCTTGCGAGTGAAGAGCTGGTCCGTTGTTCCACGACCAGGGACGGAATCCGCATTGTTCCTCCTCAACCCGAGGTTCGACTATCGGCCGAACCCTCCTTTCCAGCACCTTGGAGTAGACTTTACCAGGGAGGCTGAGAAGTGTGATACCCCTATAATTGGCACACACCCTCTGGTCCCCCTTTTTAAAAAGAGGAACCACCACCCCAGTCTGCCACTCCTTTGGCACCGCCCCAGACTTCCACGCAATGTTGAAGAGGCGTGTCAACCAGGACAACCCCTCCACACCCAGAGCCTTGAGCATTTCTGGACGGATCTCATCAATCCCCGGGCTTTGCCACTGTGTAGTTGTTTGACTACATCAGTGACTTCCGCCTGTGAAATCGACGACAATCCCCGTTATCCTCCAGCTCTGCCTCTAACATAGAGGGCGATTAGTCGGATTCAGGAGTTCCTCAAAGTGCTCCCTCCACCGCCCTATTACCTCCTCAGTGGAGGTCAACAGTGTCCCATCCTTACTGTACACAGCTTGGATGGTTCCCCCCTTCCCCCTCCTGAGGTGGCGAACAGTTTTCCAGAAACACTTTGGTGCCGACCGAAAGTCCTTCTCCATGTCTTCTCCAAACTTCTCCCACACCCGCTGCTTTGCCTCTTTCACGGCAGAGGCTGCAGCCCTTCGGCCCCCGGTACCCTGCAACTGCCTCCGGAGTCCTCCCGAGATAACATATCCCGGAAGGACTCCTTCTTCAGTCGGACGGCTTCCCTGACCACTGGTGTCCACCACGGTGTTCGTGGGTTACCGCCCCTTGAGGCACCTAAGATCCTAAGACCACAGCTCCTCGCCGCAGCTTCAGCAATGGAAACTTTGAACATTGTCCACTCGGGTTCAATGCCCCCAGCCTCCACAGGGATGCACGAAAAGCTCCGCCCGGAGGTGTGAGTTGAAAGTCTGTCGGACAGGGGCCTCCTCCAGACGTTCCCAATTTACCCGCACTACACGTTTGGGCTTACCAGGTCTGTCCAGAGTCTTCCCCACCCCCTGACCCAACTCACCACCAGATGGTGATCGGTTGACAGCTCTGCCCCTCTCTTCACCCGAAAGTGTCCAAAACATACGGCCTCAGATCAGATGAAACGATTATGAAATCGATCATTGACCTTCGGCCTAGGGTGCTCTGGTACCAGGTACACTTATGAGCATCCCTATGTTCGAACATGGTGTTCGTTATAGACAATCCATGACTAGCACAGAAGTCCAACAACAAACAACCACTCTGGTTTAGATCAGGAGGCCGTTCCTCCCAATCACGCCCTCCAGGTGTCTCCATCATTGCCCACGTGTGCGTTGAAGTCCCCCAGCAGAACAATGGAGTCCCCCACTGGAGCCCCATGCAGGACTCCAGTCAAGGTCTCCAAGACGGCCGAATACTCCGAACTCCTGTTTGGTGCATATGCACAAACAACAGTCAGAGTTTTCCCCCACAACCCGCAGGCGAGGGAGGCGACCCTCTCGTCCACCGGGTAAACTCCAACACAGCGGCGCTCAGCCGGGGCTTGTGAGTATCCCCACACCCGCCCGGGCGCCTCACACCCTGGGCAACTCCGGAGAAGAAAAGAGTCCAACCCCTATCCAGGAGTATGGTTCCAGAACCGAGACTGTGCGTAGAGGTAAGCCCCACCAGATCTAATCGGTAGCGCTCCACCTCCCGCACCAGTTCCGGCTCCTTCCCCCACAGAGAGGTGACGTTCCACGTCCCCAGAGCCAGCGTCTGCCGCCCGGGTCTGGTCCGTCGAGGCCCCTGACCTTCACTGCCACCCATGTGGCATCGCACCCGACCCCAACGGTTCCTCCCACAGGTGGTGGGCCCATGGGCTGGAGAGATGGGAGCCACGTAGCTTGTTCGGGCTGTGCCCGGCCGGGCTCCGTGGCAAACCCGGCCACCAGGCGCTCGCCGACGAGCCCGCCGTCTGGGCCTGGCTCCAGACGGGGGCCCCGGGCTTCCTCCGGGCAGGGTCACTCCATCTCTACCTTGCTTCATAATATGACTTTTTATGACCTTTTTCCGACATACTATACTATGGCTTTTTTATGATTATTTATCACTTTTTTGACATAGTATGCTACCACTTTTTTATGATTTCTTCGACATACTATACTCTGACACTTTTATGACTTTTTCTACATAATATACTATGACTTTTTTTGACAAACTATACTACGACTTTCTTGGTCATAATTCTTCTTCCTTTTCTTGAATTGTATTTCCTTCCATGAGCATCGATTGTTAAAAGGATAACAAAAGCGCTCCCGCCACTTCTTTCTTTTATAGTACAGTATGTTGAAAAAAAGTCATAGTATATGTTGAAAAATGTCAAAAAGAAGTCAGTACAGTATGTCATAAATAGTCATAGTATATAATGTCATAAAAAAAAAAACAGTGGAGCATTTTTTCAGCTGGGAGTTCAATTCAATTTCATTTATAGTATCAAATCATAACAGTTATCTCAGGACACTTTACAGATAGAGTAGGTCTAGACCACACTCTGTAAAGAGTTCAATCATTAATCTCTGTAGCTCATGTAGATGGCTGCTGGTCACCTCAATGCAGTTACTTAATCACATGAAGTCATTATTCTTGGCAAAGGGGATATGTCTGGCTTCACAACACTTAATGCAAACCTATTTATCCTGCGTTTGAATCACTGTGACTGGTTATAGACACACACAGGAGACAATGAGAACTTTAATATTGTTTTTTATTTTAGAAGTCTGTGACAGGTTGTGGATTTTATCTTCCAACACAGGTCTCCATGACCTCTGCAGTATTCATTTAAGAAGCACAAATGCAGAAACACGAGAAAGCAAGATGTTCTCTGATAAGAACCCAGACACTCGCTCACTGTACAACTAAACTACAAGTGCACTTCTGTCTCTTCTGAGAATCAAGAAACAAACAACTGAGCAACACTTTGGTCAGTCATTTTATTTTTTGGAATGTGATAACAGGTTGGTACATTTTCTTTTTTCCAACACAGTAACCTACTCGGTCCTCATCCAAGGAAGAGCCAACTGGTGAGTCTTAACCCACACTTACTGAAAGGTCTCCAGTATTTACTTCATTAACTGTGACTGTTCTCATTTCCATCCGCATCCAACTGAACATTTAAGGGTGGAGTCTGCGATTCTAATCCAATACACTTTTTGTAAATATTCAGCGAGTATCTCCTCATGGTCTGTAAGTGCAATGTCCGGTGTTCATTCACAGCCCTGGCTCTGTAAATGGGGAATAAACAGAGAGCCACAGGACAGGGGAAAGGCCATGGATAGGGCTGGGCCTGGTTTTAATGGCTGGATTACAGTAAAGTGATGTCATTTCTTGAATTTACCAGACTGTTTATCAAAAATCTCCTTGTGTAAATATCTTTTTGTAGGCACCAATTGTCAACCCTACAATATCGATATCAAAGTATTAGACTTTTTCCATATCTCCCAGCTCTAGCCAGAGAGAGAGAGAGAGAGAGAGAGAGAGAGATAGATAGATAGATAGATAGATAGATAGATAGATAGATAGATAGATAGATAGATAGATAGATAGATAGATAGATAGATAGATAGATAGATAGATAGATAGATAGATAGATAGATAGATAGATAGATAGATAGATAGATAGATAGATAGATAGATAGAAAAGCAGAAGGAGCGAGAAGACCGTAAAAGAGGAGCACTGACCGGAGGGATGTTTCTTAAGGAAACTTATAAGGTATTGGTATTTATGTGGGTGTTGAGTTCAAGAATCTATCTCCAGAATTGCAGACTCGACCTTTAAACTGCATTGGTTTAAGCTCTGTCTCGACTACATTTCCAGCAAAACATATCTGCTTGGGTTATGACCTTTATCAAAACAGCATCATCATCATCAGTTCATAAAAGGCAATCATTCTGTAAGACAGAACTATATTTGGACAGTAACACATACGTACATAAGGACTTTGAGCAGAATCGGTTTGCAGAATCGATTGGCTTGACACCTTTTACACAGGCGCCGTGGTCTTTGTAAAAGACAATAAAAGCTATATGAAGGAGGAAAATATCAACATTTGGGCTTGTCTGAGATTTTGGATGTAAAAACACAGTGACGCCAACCTCCCAAGAATTTCAAAAGAATGCAAAAAATGTTAAGACTTTACAGAAGCCCTCAATCAGTCAGACATACAAAGTTTCTTGCACTGTGCTGCATGACTCGACACTTTACAGTTTAAACAACAAGCTCAGTTTTATGAATAATGTCATCCTGACTGAGTTGAAGGTTTAGTGTAAACAGTGAGACCTGCACTCACTGTGGGGGTTCGATGGCATTTGATCAAATCGGAATCAAGTATCGAATCAGCTTAGTGAATCCAAATCTTTTCAAATCTCTTATTGAGTCCATTTAGCATTTGACATTTACACACAATAATCACACAAGTCACGTTACATACTGTGGCATTATGGCAAGATACTTATGGCATTTACCATTTCCTCTGGCGAGAGTGATGGCAGCTCTGTGCTAGCAAGGCGAGAGGGGAGATATAAGATTCAATAAGAGATTTGTTAGCCTCACGGTGAATCCAGGTATTTTGCCGAGGTGGAACCAGATCCAAAATGGAACCCACTTTCGTCACCACACCCTACCATGAAAACACAGACATGGCTAAAGAAAACAAACAACAAATGGCACACAGAACATAAAAGCCCTTTTTCTGTAAACCTTTTACATGATCCTTGACCGACGCATATAACAGAAAAAAAAAAAAAACAGACACAAGGTCCTACAACGCATCTTAAGAATAAATTAGCACTCTGACATGTACTGGCTGTCTGTGCTGCAAAGTGAGGAGCTTTAAAGCTCACTGCCTACCAGTCCAAGCAAGGCATTAACAATGACCAGGACAAATGTCAGAGAAGAGATACACAATAACACACACACACACACACACACACACACACACACACACACACACACACACACACACACAGGGAAGTCCTGAAGGCTGCGGCCATGTTATCACACAGTCTGGAGGCCTCTCTCGTGGCCGTCGAGCTGTACCTTTATCTTGTGCAGTTCCTCGATCTCCTGGTGGTGACGCTCCGTCTTGTGGCCCACCAGGGAGCGGTAGAAGTGAACGGCGAACACCACAAAAATCACCCCCACCGGGACCATGATGATGGTGGATGCCAGCGCAGCCTGCCAGCCGCTGTTCCGCGACACGGGTGGGGGTGTCGTGGGCGCGGCGCCGGCATCGGCTGTTGTGGTGCAGCAGGCGGTTACCTTTCGGGCCCCGCCGGAGTCTACGGGCAGGAACTTGATCCAGCAGAGGAGCACCACCTCGGCTAGAAACAGCAGGATGCCCAGGGCCGTGGAGAAGCCCCAGGCCAGCTCGATGAAGTAGTGCATGCGCTCGTGGGGCGACTCGCTGACCGAGTTGAGGTTGTGGATGTTGCTGACGGCCTCCACGTTGGGCAGGATGCAGGTGCTGATCAGCAGAGCGAAGAGGTGCACCGCCACCAGCACGGTGGTGCACACGCTGAAGGCAACGAGGAGCACAGGAGGGTAACTGTACTGCATCTCCAGCTGCACCTCCACCATGGCCACCTACGACATGTTAACAGGGAAACGGATAAGCAGGTTACCATATATCCGTGTTTACTTCACAACAGGATAAGGCTCACACTGAGATACAGTGCATGGAGACAAACGCAGTCATTTTCTAACTCTTCTGATGTCCTGAAGGCCATCTCAATGCTGTTCATATCAACGTTTCACATATTCAACATCTTCAGACCTTGACATGAGAGAGCTGAAATAAATTAACCAATAAAAAATAAAATCATCAAAATAATCCACACACACACACACACACACACACACACACACACACACACACACACACACACACACACACACACACACACACACACACACACACACACACACACACACACACACACACACACACACACACACACACACACACCTCTCTTTGAAGTTGCTTTAAGGGATACTCAGACCTTGGAGAACTGATGGTTAGTACTTGCCATGAATTAATGTAATTGTGATTTATTAGTAGGGTTGGGTATCGTTTGGTTTTTTTTCGATTCCGGTGCCAAATCGATACTTTTAAAACGGTGCCGGTGCCTAAACGGTGCCTGAACCGGTACTTTTCGATAAAGTAAAAAAAAAAAAAGAAGAAAAAAAAAAAATAAGGGTAGTAAACAACAGTCAGTGACTTGTTTATTGCTAAGGCCATGGTCAAAATTAAAGATTTAATAATAATGTAATAACTATAACAATAACTTATTTCACCAGTAAATTGCTGTTGAACCCCAGATGGGAAAAGGGTATTTTACAATTACTGTGAATGCACCTCGAGGCTACCTGTTTTAAGTGAATCTGTGTTGTTTAATTCCGACAATGGCAGCTGCAAGTGAACGCACCGTCTGTGTTGTTTAATTCCGACAACGGCAGCTGCAAGTGAACGCACCGTCTGTGTTGTTTGATTCCGACCATATAAACATACTGTATATCTATGAATTGCGACAACGGCAGCTGCTGCGCTGCAGTGCAGACTGTTACATCCCGCTGTTGAAGTCCTCCTCAGTGAAATACAGTCACACTTTACACTGTTTAACGTTAGCTGTCAGCATTTTAACCGTGATTAATCCAGCTGCTAGCTAAAGGTAGGCTAACGTTACATGCTGTCAGGTGTAGTGTAAAGTTGAGCACCGAAATGAGGCACCGAAACTTTCGTTCTTATTCGGTCTCGTTACTACCGTTTACGTCGGCACCGGTTCCCTATTGGCACCGAGTTTCGGTACCCAACCCTATTTATTAGTAACTTAAATCCAAAAGACAAACTATAAGCTTTAAGGTAGCTCTTCAGCAGCCAACACTGAAATCTTGAAAGTACAAACAAAACGTTGAATAATAATAAGTTTCTTTGATATAGCACCTTTTACAGACAAAGTCACAAAGTGCTTCAAATGATAAACATTTGTAACAATACAGTAAGATCCAACAGAAAATAAGCAAGAAAAAAATTATTGAAAGACCAATGAAAATCATTTAGAAAGCTAATTTAAAAAAGTGTGTCTTCAGCTTCTTTTTAAAAGCTTCAACAGAGACTGCAGAACGTACGACAGTAGGAAGGTTTGGAGCCAACGCTTCAAAAGGAACGGCCAGTTCCTGCCCACAGCTGTATTTCAACGAGACGGGGTTAAGCAAGATTTATGGTATTGAAACCGTTGTGTATTTTTGGCTACTTTCAGAGCTGTAGAGGAGATACACTTGATGGATTGTGGGTAAACTTTAGCTTCCGTGGTTGGTGTTAGCCATGCTGCTGTAGAGACATGCTGTTGGGCTAATAAATGGTTAGTATTCCATTGTAGTCTGGGTTATCATTGTTATACTTAGTAACATGAAAGAGTGAGAATATAACAGAAATGAATTAAAAAAACATGAGCTGCCCAGAAAGCAGCAAAGAAAACTAAAAACCTTTCATGGGATGAAACATAAAAACATGCAGTCATGTCCTTTAAGAGGCTGTGATTCACTGAAGCTGGTAAAAAAAAAAAAAAAAAAAAAAATAATAATAATAATAATAATAATAATAATAATAATAATAATAATAATAAGAAGAAGAAGGTGGATCCAACTGACCATTGCGAAGCCAGAGAGCAGTGCCGAGGTCCTGCTGGAGGCCTTCAGCTTGGCCCGGCTCAGGTAGAGTTTCCTCCAGGACAGGGCCTGCACCGAGTGGTGGTTGGAGCTGACCAGCTCCAGGTAACTGCGCCTCACCCAGTCCCTGTAGTCCATCCCCCCGCCGTCTGAAGCCCGCTCTGAGGCCCCTGGGGCCGGGGAACCCATCGGCACGTTCAGCTCACTGCTCATAGCACCTGGTGGGCATAAAGGGGAGAGATGGACACGCCAACCGTAGACTGGTAATATTAATGGACAGAGCATGTGTGACGTCCCCCGTTGGTTTGTGGAGATCTGCTACGAGTCGTCGAGTTCGCCGTCCGCGGCACAGCCATCCTGGCTGCAGATGTGACTGTTTTAGACGAGGGGGGGGAAGCCACAGGCTGTTGGGCGCTATCTGACTGGGACGTTAGCTGAGAGTTGGCAACGCTGCTTACGCTCTACGTTACACACTTCCACTGGCAATCTGGATGCAACTGCTGCTGAAAGCTAGCCTACGTCATTCGAGGTAAGATTTAGCTTCGCTAAGTTTTAACTATATCTTTGTCCCATAGTTATATTACATATAAGACAGGTCGCGGACTGTCAATCACATCATAGCCACGTCCTAAAACACCCCCTGCTTTATCGCCGATTTTAAAATCTACGAGACCATAATTCAAAAAAAAAATGAACATGATTCTGGGTTGCAGAAGACTTAAAACTAGCGATTGAGATCATAAACTCATTATGAAAATGTTTACTGAGGTAATAAATCAAGTGAGGAATGGGTCCCTTTCTAATAGACTTCTACAGAAACCGACCTCCTTTTGTAACCGCATGTGTCGCCCCCTGCTGGAATTCAGATAGAAGGCAGGTTTAAGGCACTAACCGCATTTGCAGCACTCTGCCGAACCGGATGCTTTGTCCATTAATATTAACAGTCTATGATGCCAACACAAGGAACTGCAATTTAAAAAAAAAAACAACCTTTTATTATCTTTTTCCCAAAAGTTATCATTTTAACTGTCTACATTACGTATATCAGAGTGCAATAAGTGTTAAACTTCCCCTAACCTCATCGATCCCTGGAGCTCCCTGTTTTTGTTCATGTTCAACAATAACTCCCCTCTGTCAAAGAAAATCACAAATATTTCCACGACCCACAGTGAACTGTTTGGAATATAATGTCCATCTGTCAAAAAATGCTCCAGGCCAGCAGGCTGGTGGCAAAGAGCCAGAGGAGTTGTTAGGAGTAGTAACTCCCAGTGCATGCGTGTGTGACTAGCAGGAGATGGAGGTAGAACGGGAAAGAACTATAATGAGAACAATAAAAGCATTAATCCAAATAAAGGGAGTTTTAAAAATAAAATGTATTACACACATTTTTTAATATAGAAAAAAAAAAGCCACTCTGCTTTATCATCTGTTTTAAAATGAATGGGACCATAATTTACTAATTGAACATCATGCTGTATTGAAGAAGACTTGAGCGAACTAGCAATCGAGACCATAAACTTCTTAGGACATAAATCAAGTTAGAATTAGGAAAATGTTTCCATAGACTTCTTTTTGGAGCCAGTGGAGTGTCCCCTGCTGGAAATTAGACAGAATGCAGATTTAAGGCACTTCCACATAGGCTTCACTTTTCAGGCCTGGATGTTGCTGCTTGGCTTTGGTCTCCAGGAGTTGTAGCATCTATTCACCGACAGATAAAAATACAGACTAACTGACTTTTTAGCTAGCTAGCAAACAATGAAAATTAATGGTTTATCCCCCCCATACACACATTTTATAGTATACTTACTAGGTCCAGACAGCACATTAAACTTTAATTTTGGTTTACGTCATCAATACACTAGGATTTACTAAACCGATATTAGTTTTTAATTGTGCAACACAGCTCTGCTTAATTTTAAATCTGGATTTACTCACTGTCAAAACATACAATAGTATTGTAATACTATTTACAATAGTGTGTTTAAACTTTGTGGGACCAGTTTGAAGAAGGTAATTGCCTGCCCAAAGCACAATCCAAGATCCATAAGTTAATGTTTTATTCCTAGTTTTGACTGACCTGCACAGAGCCCTGACCCTAACCCCATCCAACACTTTTGGGAATGAACTGGAACTGGACTGAGAGCCAGGATTTATTGCACAACATCGGAGGGCAACCTGTGGCAGAAAGGGAGCAAATCCCTGCAGCCAGGTCCCAAAAGTAAAGAAGTAGAAAAGAAGACTAGAGAGGCTGCTATACCAGCATATTAATGCCCATAGTTTTGGAAAGATGTGTTCAAGGGACTTTAAGTTTTGCCACTACTGGGCATGTGAAGCTCTGACAGTTCAGCTCAGCTGCCCCACTCCCTGTTAATCTCTTAATTCTCAACCACACATACTTTGCAAACACAAACCACTGGTTTTTCGAGTTTGTAAACTTGTACATTACATGTCACATATAAGGTGACATTAGCCTAGAAATCTAGACTCCCCCTAGTGGCAGCAAATTTATTTGGCAGCCAGGGGGGGGTCTAGGCACTCTCCTTTCAAGCTGCAAAAACCAAATTTTGGTCAGGCCAATCACATTGTGTATAGAGTCGGTGGGCGGGGCTTATGGCTGCTGCTGCTGGGAACAGCGGTCTTCTGGAAGACTTTGAGTTCAGCTTTTCTTTGATAAAAGAACAAAGAACGGCACAGAAATCATTCTTAAAAAATGAAGATGTGTTCGGAGTTTTACCGACCGGATACGGCAAAAGTTTAATCTACCTTCTTCGTTGCTCTGCCTGGTTGTAGCGCTATCCTATTACGTGCAGAGGGAATTTGAAAGACTTCCGATTATCCCGCCCCTCGGATCGAGCTCCGTCAATGGTGAGTTCCCAGACCCTACATCTGGATGTGGGTCTGGCTTGTCAGGCTAAGGTGACATGGCAGCAACCCATACAATATATTGGTCTTGTAACTGTAGGGTATTTGGTGGCGTAGCTTTCAAAATAAACTGCAAGTACAAAGTTGGATTGTGGTCACAACTTCAAAAACAGCTGTGAATCTAAAAGCAAAGTGGTAAAAGTAACTTAGAGTAAAGCACTGTTCTACAGGCGACCCACTGATTTCGCAGTGGTTAACACTTCAGCAGATGAGTGCATCTTTACGCCTCTATGTATATTTAGATCACTGGTGAGTTAGCAGGATCCGTTTACCGAGTTCTGCTAACAGAAAAGCTAGTTTGCAATTATTAAAAAAGGAGCTGTACTCAAAGTACTGAAATAAAACACAACAGCGGGATGTGACTGCGTCCGCACGGCTCTCAGAGATCGTTCTCTAATATGTGAAATACCGACGTTTTCTCACGGCCACGTGCACTGACATGCACGCGCGGCCCGGACCGGCTATCAACACAAATAACAGAGACACGCAGATTACAACCCACACACAGGGAGTGTGCGTGACTTCATTCTCTTCTCCGGATGCCATTAATCAATATCGTAACGTTACATAAATGTGTTTGTCGAGTACAACCCTTTTAATCAACGTTCCTGTCATGCCGGAAGTGCTAACAATATTGTAAAATATTCTAGTGCACGAATGAGACATGAAATCCTCTCCACTTATCATGTTTATGAGCAGTAAGTTAAGGTGTAACCTTAACTCTAGCTAGTCAACGTAAGACAGGGACTCGTGTAACGTTAGCTAACTTAGCTTACAAATAAACACGGTTTCTAATCTAAATTCGCTCCTCTGTTGTGCAATTGCGACTACTTTTTTTCACATTACCTGTCTGCCGAGGTGCCTGTTTAGTTATTCAAACTCCACGGAGCTCTTCTCTGCACACTGCACACGACAAGAAATGGGAAACCGTCTTATCCACTGGGAGTGTTTTGGTTGAACAACTTCCGCTCTTCGGATGCGGTTATCAACTCTTCGTTCACCTTCCAGCAGTCGACACACGGTCGGTAAAGTTACTCCTCGCCGCCATATTAAGCGTACCTTGGTGCTGGCTTTCCTCGCTGTCAGGCAAATTTACCGGGCACCGGATTTCTATGTTTTCGGGCCGTTCACAGAAGAGACCCGAGGCAGGAAAACTGAAGTCGTTTAAGGAAGGCTTCCGGTTGGGCGTGTTGCTTTCAAAATAAAAGCACAAAGGATTCATCTTTGGGTTGTAGGGAGAGCGTGCATTAGCGCACCAGTAGCCTATGTCAGTCGGTGTAGTTTCTGGTCAGTTTTGGTACAGTTAAAAATAAATGAATAAGCAGCCAATAGAATTGGCACTTGCAAAATGGTGTAAGCAGTACGGTGGCCGAGACGGTTCAACACAAACGCAAAAGCCACAACACAAACGCAAAATCCACAACACAAACGCAAAAGCCACAACACAAACGCAAAAGCCACAACACAAACGCAAAAGCCGCAACACAAACGCAAAAGCCGCAACACAAACGCAAAAGCTACAACACAAATGCAAATGCAAAAGCTACCACACAAATGCAAAAGCTACAATACAAATGCAAAAGCTACAACACAAATGCAAAAGCTACAACACAAATGCAAATGCAAAAGCTACCACACAAATGCAAAAGCTACAACACAAATGCAAAAGCCACAACAAAAGTGAGTGAAAACAGAAGTCAGCGTATGAGCAGGAGGGAATTTCTTGCATGTTTGAGAAGTAATTGAAATATGGTTCCTTGCTAATTAGGATTACCGTAATGTTGCTATGTGAGTGTCACAAATAAGCAATGTTGTTCAATATCTTTGTATTTTCATGTATGTACTCTCCATTTAGGCTACAAAGGAAAGTGTGTGTGTGCCTATTTGTAGGGGTAAGACTAAGGACATGCAACAAAACCATAGACTGTACAAATGGTAATTTACAGTCTATGAACAAACCCTTTTATATGGCTTTAAACACAGTGTAAACACAGGAGTCCACAGTCTGAATTCTATTTATTTTTATTAGTAAGCATGAAGCAAGGTCATTTTTAAATTTCTGGGTTTATTTAATTCAGACCAACCCATGTATGTGTGTATGTAGGACATATAACGCCCCTAACACTATAATAGGCAGCATATTGAAGGTAAAACAATTAGCATTCACTTTAAACATCTGTTTACAGTAAACATAACCACACACACACACACACACACACACACACACACACACACACACACACACTTTCCAAACCAACAGTATCGAGGGAATTTGCCACTGGGATCTGATCGCTAACCAGATATATACGGTTAACAAGTTACAAGCATGTAACAGTGGGATATAATATTTGTGTGATTTAAACAGCTTCACTAAACGTGACAAACTAGCCTATAGACTTTAAACGTAGGACTCGCGGGTAAAAGACGCTGGGCGCCATTTAGATAACGTTATAGCTGTAGCTTCGTAGCCTAAATAGCAGAGTACATATGAAAATAAAAAAAGATATTGAACAATGCTGCTTATTTGTGACAAACACATTGTGACAGTAATCATAATGAACAAGGAACCATGTTTCACTTACTTCTCAAACAAACAAGAACTTTCCTCCTCCGGCTCCGTTTGTCAACCACATCTGCTTCCAGCTTATGTATTTATGTTGTAGCTTTTGCGTTTGTGTTGTGGCTTTTGCGTTTGTGTTGTAGCTTTTGCGTTTGTGTTGTGGCTTTTGCGTTTGTGTTGTAGCTTTTGTATTTGTGTTTTAGTTTTTGTGTTTGTGGTGTGGCTTTTGTATTTGTGTTGAACCGTCTCGGCCACCGTAAAGCAGCGTTCAGTTTTTATGCTCCACATATCTGGAACAAACTCCCAGAAAACTGCAGGTCCGCCGCAACTCTCAGTTCTTTTAAATCAGGGCTGAAGACCTTTCTTTTTGATGTTGCCTTTCTTTAAATAATTGTTCATGTCTTATACTGAAGTTGGATTGTTGAAACTGTATGAAAATCTATATAAGCATATAAGGCAAGGATTGCGGGTGGATTATAGAGCAACGGTTTATACATTAACCCATACTAGCACCATAAAATCTTGTATTTTATCTTTTATATATATATATTTTTTAACTGTTTTTAACTGCTCTTTTATGTTTAATTTCTTATACTGCACTGTAACTTGTATTCTTGTATTTTAATTGTTTTTATGTTAAGCACTTTGAATTGCCCTGTAAAGCTGCCTTGCCTTGCCTAATCTGTGCAAGTATGACATTAACTATGGGGGCGTTTCTTTTAATGTCAACTAATCTCATTAAAAGTCCAAAACCAACAACACATTAGTTTGTCTCTTAATACTTTATCTCCCCTTGAATTGATTAGTTCCTACAAAAGTGGACATCTTTTAAAAACAGCTAACAAATATATAGTTCTTTTTTCTTTTTTATTTCTCATAACAGCTGGACAGTTTTTAGCAAACTATTACTTCTACTACACAAGTGAAGACAGTCAATGATAAAGGAGTACACAGAGTATCTAAAACATTTATTGAGTATCATCACAGAGTACAAGTGAAAAAGCAGCCAGAACTGGCTGTTAGAGTAGCTCCAAATCCTGATTTAGGGGATTCATTCATGATACTGCATTGCATCTCGGACACCATTAATATGTTCATGCATAATAGAACTGTGTCTATCTAGCTTTCTTTCTAGCTTCACATACATGTAAAATTTCCGGTTTTGGAAAAATACAAAGTAATATAAAACATATATTTAACAAAGCATTTGTTACTGTGCAGTACAAATCTAGTATTTTTCATTTACGCCCTGTACAAAGGCCTTTTGTGCGTTCACACTGCTTAGCAATAAAACAACAAATCCTACCAATCCAGTCAGTCACTTCCTGCAGAGTTTGAGTGACAGTCCAATTGTTGACAGTTTTAAAGTTAACACATTTGCCAGGCAATAAAACATATTCAGAGTGCCAATCATAGTTTATAGATTCCCTGTTTTCCTACTGATGACGTTTGTTCCGCAGGTTGGTTTAATGAACAATTGTTTGGCTGACCAAAAGCTGGTTACAGCTATAAAACCTTTACAGTCTCTCTACAGTTTTTAGGAAAAAAATCAGAGCCACTAGTTCCAGAACTGGCCTTGACAGTTAAAGGTCCCATGGCATGAAAATGTCACTTTATGAGGTTTTTAACATTAATATAAGTTCCCCCAGCCTGCCTATGGTCCCCCAGTGGCTAGAAATGGTGATAGGTGTAAACCGAGCCCTGGGTATCCTGCTCTGCCTTTGAGAAAATGAAAGCTCAGATGGGCCAATCAGGAATCTTCTCCTTATGAGGTCATAAGGAGAAGACTTATGACCTCATAACTTATGACCCCCCCCCCCTCTCCTCTCTCCTCCTCAATAGCTACAGACACAGAAATGGCACATCCTAAGGAAAGCTCATTGTGGGACTGGCTCTAGTGGCTATAATTCTGCACCAAGGATGAATTTTGGGAAAGAGACTTCAGATACAGTATTAGGGGACCACTAAGGTGTATATAAAAGAGACTTCAGATACAGTATTAGGGGACCACTAAGGTCTATATAAAAGAGACTTCAGATACAGTATTAGGGGACCACTAAGGCCTATATAAAAGAGACTTCAGATACAGTATTAGGGGACCACTAAGGCCTATATAAAAGAGACTTCAGATACAGTATTAGAGGACCACTAAGGTCTATATAAAAGAGACTTCAGATACAGTATTAGGGGACCACTAAGGCCTATATAAAAGAGACTTCAGATACAGTATTAGGGGACCACTAAGGTCTATATAAAAGCATCCAAAGAGCACCAAGTCATGGGACCTTTAAGTAATGTGCTCTTTGGAGATGGTACCAAGAGGATGTACTCAAAGTGGAAGAGATTTGGAGGCAGAAGGTCTACAACATGTTTTTAGATGTTAACTGATATCTGGTAAACCAAAAACTATTGTTTTGCGGGTCATGGGAAAACTTCTTCTTTTTTACAGTGGGCTGCTACCATTTGGGCCTCTTTTGCATAACCTGCTGCTGTTTAGGGGCCATTATGATTTTTAAACACTGTTAGTATTTTTTCAGCAAACTGGGGGTTTCTGATGCTGGTGGGCAGGCAGAACAGAAGGCATATAATGGAAGCTTTTCCAGAAGCTTTTGGGTGACGTGGTAATGCTGCTGTAATTAGCATGTTTTCATGTGCTGACAACCCTGCCGCCCCATCCCTTATCTATCTACCCCTAAATACGGCTTACAGCTTTCTATGTTAAACCATCAAAATGATATGCATGTGCAGTACTAAACCAGCCAATAAAATTAAATACATAATTTGGCTTGTTGAAAACTACACGCTGTCTCAACCCAACACTCTGTCAGCACAGAAGGAGCTATCGGCCAAGTTGCTTGCAGGTCAGACGCGTGCTTCAAGGAGGTTGTTGGGAGTTCCATTCAGGGCTTTACTTAACGATGACTATCGAGGTGCTGTGGATGGACTCCATGACAGCGGCCAGGCGACTGCACAGGTCGTGTGCCTGGTTGACATGGACTTTGGGTGGGTCTTTAAGAACTACTGTCTCAGCTGATCCGTCCAGAACCCGAGGCAGAAACTCCCCCAGCTTCACCTGCAATGAGTCTGAAAACAAAGGAAGAGACATAGAAATGGCGGTTTATTAGTGTTAGTATCGGTGTATGTCCCAATTTTACTGCTCTACAAGCGCACAGTGGAGGATGCATGCATATGCCTACGAGACATTGCTGATGCAATACACAGTCCTGCTGATAGTTTCACACTATTCCACTGATTGACAGTTGGTGTTGCAGCAACGCACCAGCAAGAGGCAAGAAAGAGGAGGACTGTTGATAAGCATACATGGATGTTTAAAAAAGGCTTAAGTTAGTTTAAGTAGTATGTGTAGAATGTTAAGCAATTATTTAGCGTTTTACTTAGTATCTTAATTATTGTGATTAAATTAATTTTGAAAATTGGTGCCATCAGGGTTGGAACACTTTGACGACAATTAGAGGATTTTCATAATATATGCAGATGTCTTAATTTAACTTAGAGCTGGGCGATATGGAGAAAATCAAATATCACGAAATTTATGACCAAATACATTAATGTTGATATTGCGATGATATTGTAGGGTTGACTATTGATAATAATGTGGATATAATGACTAAGTGGGTAAAGGCAAATAATAGAAAAGCCTGGTAAGTTCAGAAAATTACATAATTTAACTGTAATGTAGCCTTTAAAACCAGGAAAAGACAACACTTATGCCATATTGCAATATTACGATATCCAAAATTTAAGACGATATCCAGCCTCAAACTGTATATTGATTTTGATATAATATTGATATATTGCCCAGCCCTAATTCAGTGAATTCTTATTTTACCATCCATGTCCTGGCCCAGGCAGCAGCACCAGTGGCTGCGGATGCTCTCCATGGCGTCCCGGTCTTCGTGGGATAAAGCCGAGTCCCGGCTCATCAGGTGAAGGCAGGGGATGACGGCCTCGTCCATGATGGCGATGCCCTCCTCCACATTGGTCTCCTCGCCGCTGCAAAACAGCTGTGATGCACTTTCATTCAATGCCTGTGTGGTGGAGGTTGGGGGAGGAGGAGGAGGAGGAGGAGGAGGATGAGGAGGATGGAGAAGAGAGTAAAAGTTATTTTCACAAGGTTTCTTCTGTACTTCTTATGTTTGCTTGATCACTTTGCAACACTGTGCTCATGAAGCACTTCAGGAAAATTACACATATACTGTATATTTAGAAGCAGATTGCATAATCAGATCAGTTGCCCCATAATGCGTAGATATTGTGGTTATTGATAAAAACCTGATATTCTCCATTTCCTTATTTTTTTTAAGAATAACATAACATAAGGGCTTAAAAGCTGTTTGTCACTGCCCTCTCTGGTTGAGAGTTGCAAGCCTGGTGAGGGTGGTTCGATGTGGTCAGAAGTGTACACCAGTTACTATAGCCAACAGTGATGTCACAAGGTCCTCTAAACCTGCAGTTAAATTACTATTTAAGATACAGAGTTTGCAATAATACTACACAACTGATATTATACTGCATGACCACAAGGTCCATTTAGTAGCTGTTCTAGAACTTTCAATCATGTAGAATGAGCTTCGTCAGCCGATGGAGTTTCCTTAGTTTTCGTGGAATTGTAGATGTTCAAATGTTCTTTTTCTCCTAAACACTTTAAGGACGTTCACGTTGATCCGAAGGCTTTAAGGCATAGTTCAGATTTATTAAGGTGGGGTTGTATGAGGTACTTCTCCATAGTGAGTGTATAACCTACAGTAGATGGCACTTGGCACGCTCCCAGGTTGTAGAAGCAGGCTGCCCTACTTCAAAAGATCAAACTATCCCTTTAAGTTCTGGTGATCTGATCAAAGCCTCCAGAACAGCCACTGTATGGGATTTGTGGTGAGATTGTTTACTCAACTTCTAGTTCCAGGGTCAATATTGAACTTTGAATTTTAACTTCATAGTCATTATTTCAAATTCAACTGACTGCATTGTATGAAGTACTGAGACTGTAAGTAGGCCACTTGGCCAAGTGCTTCTGATCTAAAAATGTTGTCCTGTTAGTGACACAGCCTAATTACAGCAATGTTAGTCTGTTGTTCCAGAGTAACATATGTCAGAAACTATTGGCCAAATGTCATGAAATGTCACATGGACAGTGATAGTTCCCAGAGGATGACTTCTATGATTCTGATGTCTCCTGAAATTTCTTAAAGTGTGGACCAAAATGTCTACTTGCATACAAGAAATATCAAATTACATGGGCAGACTGCCATGGGAAGTCACATTTTCATATTGTAATTTTTTTTCAAACAACCTTTTTATTTTTAAAGGTCCCATGACATGGTGCTCTTTGGATGTTTTTATATAGACCTTAGTGGTCCTCTAATACTGTATCTGAAGTCTCTTTTATACAGACCTTAGTGGTCCCCTAATACTGTATCTGAAGTCTCTTTTATACAGACCTTAGTGGTCCTCTAATACTGTATCTGAAGTCTCTTTTATACAGACCTTAGTGGTCCTCTAATACTGTATCTGAAGTCTCTTTTATACAGACCTTAGTGGTCCTCTAATACTGTATCTGAAGTCTCTTTTATATAGACCTTAGCGGTCTCTAATACTGTATCTGAAGTCTCTTTTACATAGACCTTAGTGGTCCCCTAATACTGTATCTGAAGTCTCTTTTATATAGACCTTAGTGGTCCCCTAATACTGTATCTGAAGTCTCTTTTACATAGACCTTAGTGGTCCCCTAATACTGTATCTGAAGTCTCTTTTATATAGACCTTAGTGGTCCTCTAATACTGTATCTGAAGTCTCTTTTATATAGACCTTAGTGGTCCCCTAATACTGTATCTGAAGTCTCTTTTATATAGACCTTAGTGGTCCTCCAATACTGTATCTGAAGTCTCTTTTATATAGACCTTAGTGGTCCCCTAATACTGTATCTGAAGTCTCTTTTATATAGACCTTAGCGGTCCCCTAATACTGTATCTGAAGTCTCTTTTATATAGACCTTAGTGGTCCCCTAATACTGTATCTGAAGTCTCTTTTATATAGACCTTAGTGGTCCCCTAATACTGTATCTAAAGTCTCTTTTATATAGACCTTAGTGGTCCCCTAATACTGTATCTGAAGTCTCTTTCATATAGACCTTAGTGGTCCCCTAATACTGTATCTGAAGTCTCTTTCCTGAAATTCAGCCTTGGTGCAGAATTACAGCCACTAGAGCCAGTCCTACAATGAGTTTTCCTTAGTATGTGCCATTTCTGTGTCTGTAGCTATTGAGGAGGGGGGAGGGGGGTGTGTGGCCTTGACCAACTGCCCCTTTGTTCGTTTGAAAGCCATGATGTTTCTCTGCTTTGCCTGCCAAATTCTCTGGGTGGGCAAAGCAGAGAAAGGGGAGGTAACCTTGCTCCTTATGACCTCATAAGGAGAAGATTCCTGATTGGTCCATCTGAGCTTTCATTTTCTCAAAGGCAGAGCAGGATACCCAGGGCTCGGTTT
This sequence comes from Perca flavescens, assembly GCF_004354835.1. Lineage (NCBI taxonomy): Eukaryota > Metazoa > Chordata > Actinopteri > Perciformes > Percidae > Perca > Perca flavescens. The sequence continues at coordinate 27,855,446 of NC_041343.1, read as the reverse complement.
ACACCTATTACCATTTCTAGCCACTGGGGGACCATAGGCAGGCTGGGGGAACTCATATTAATGTTAAAAAACCTCATAAAGTGAAATTTTCATGCCATGGGACCTTTAATGATGTACTGTAGTCACACACGCACTGACGGAAAGAGCGGCTTTACTCACAGTGAGGCATTTCCTCCTGTAAACAGCGATAAGAGACTTGTCCATGCCACGTTTCTCTCCGTTCTTCAGCAGGGTGAGGTTAGTCTCGTACGCATGAGCCAGGAATATCAGTGCCTCCCGCATCCTGCCGCACACACACACACACACACACACACACACACACACACACACACACACACACACACACACACACACACACACAAGGCAGACAACAGCCACCATTTAATTCTCTACAAAAAACTGCCATAACACTTTTGGCCTTTATTGGTATGTAAACCAATCATCATAATTTTGTAATCCAGTCAGAATGGTATGCACGTGGTATGTTGCAATGAAGTCAAAGCATTTACAAATGCACTACAAAATGTAACTGCTGCTTTTTAAACAATGTCACTAATAAAATATGCATTTTCTTCTTTACTGGACCAGCTGAACTTCATTACCCTTAAAATAGATTTTCCTGCGATCCTGTTTACCTGTTACATATTGTGTATATATGTTTATACTTATATTGTTATATTCTGGTGCTTGATTCTCTTAGCCCTCTTGTATTTAGAGATTGTGTGACGCGCAGTGTAAAAACGTGTAAGAACATTAGTAGCTATGCTATGTCTTCTTCTCTATGTTGTATGTGCAGTGATGATTATTGTAACTGTGATTCGACACATGCTGGCCAGGCGGTGTAGTGATGACACCTACTTCCCATGCTGGTAGTGCTCCAGTCCAGTCAGCAGGTAGACAAACACGGTTCTGAACAGCCTGTAGTCGTCATGCCACTGCTGTGAAAAAGCACACAGGACAACCAACGGGAACGTCATTTGCTGTTTGGATCCCACTTATCATTATAATAAGGGATACGTCTGATGTTAACTTTATATTCTTGTAATAAGAAACAGTTTAAAACAGAGTCCCCATCACTCAAACTGTCATTTCATGCTAGGGTCTACACAGTTCTCATTCCAATGTGACCAAATGCCATCCATCTGTCTGTCTGTCTGTCGTTTGAAGCTGTACCAATTTATCCCACTGTTAATAGAAATAGTTGCTGGACCCCAGATCAGTGTCTGGTGCTTCTAGTGGGTTTTGTGTAACGGCCATAACGTTTTATTAGTAGTAATACTAACTGACGCCTGTCCCACCAATTTTCTCTCAGTTCACTGCCATACAACAAGGTGGGTTGTCTACCTGTCTCAACATTACATATATAAACTACATATTGATGATTGGTATATTGTTCCTGAACTTAAACCAAACAAATAAGGCAGCAGAGATAGATTAATTCCCATTGAAATTATTACAAAGATGGGACCAGTTAACCTCCAACACATGAGCAGTGCGTCCCTGAAAATAAGTCACAAAAGGCAGCCCACCAAGTACTCATCCATATCCATGTCCTCTGGCTTGATGAGGCGCAGCTTGGTTCGGGCTTCCCTCATGATACTGATGGCTCTGCGTGCACAGAAAGGACATAAGTGATGCTTTTAATTTTCACCAGGATTGATACAGGAACATTCACACCGTGCTGCAGGTCTCTGCTCTGGACACTAGATGGCGTAACAGGCACACTGTATGTAGTGCCCTTTGTATAGATATATGAAGGGCACTAGCTGTATGGTCTACTGCAGGGATCTTCAACAGGGGGTTTGGGTCCTCAGAGTCAATGCGGGGGGGGGCTCCAAATATTGTTAATTGTTATGTTGTATGTTGTTTTTTTAAAATGTAAAAAGTCTTAACATGAATCCAACATATTATTAGCAAATATAAATCCCCACTGATGATAGGCATACTGGTCTCTAGTCAAGGTAGTCACTAAGGCCATGCCACATGCATGTTTAACATTAAAACATGATTTATAAAACCATGGCAACAATTATTAGCTTAGTATTCTATGCAAAAAAGGTATTATAAAGGCTTTAGGCCACCCTACATGTTATTCTAGGCCTAATTTAAACTTAATTTTATAAAATATATGTAATAGGGGGTCCTTGCTCCATCTCTCTTTCAGTTAAAGTGTCTTGGCTTAAAAAACGTTGACAACCCCTGGTCTACTGTATTCCTTAGTCTACAAACTGCTGCTGCTCTGAGAAAAGCCTTCTTTCCAACCACCTTAGTTATTCACTTACTTTTGCTATGTGTACACATTGTACATAAACAACCGACCCAACAGAACCCTTTCAAATCTCTCTTTTCTGACCCCTAATTCCTCACAACTTGTTTTATTATAATGTATTATAATGTCCATATAATGTCCAACAGAGATTTATCCTTAGATCTTGGGGTTTGTGATCCATTTTCTTTTATAATGTCAGTTTCATCCTAGATTGTGACAATAGCTTCTTTCTATTCATGTTTTTATCTTTTAAAAACCTATGTAAAAGACTAATGTCTGAGACTCATCAAGGAGCCATTTGTCTGTTATCTGTGTGTACCTCTCATCGAAGCTCAGGTTGCGGTCGGTAAACTGCTCCAGCAGCGTCCTCTCAATAATGCGATTGGGCGCTTTGTTCTGGAAGAAGTAGACCAGAGCGTGCTGCAGACGAGCATCCTCCTGGGGTGTGGTCTCCTCCTTGGAGAGCTCATACAAGCGGGAATACTCCTCGTGGAAGGCCTGAGGGAACAACGGGAAACATCTGTTTAAATCATATCTAAATAAGCCAATGCTGGTAGTTGGCAACATGTTAAAGTGCCAGATAGATGTTTTTTCTTTTTTTTTATGCAACCTCAAAGTGACTGAACTCAGAATGACTCATACAACAACTGAGTACTGTATATTACAAGAGGTTAAGTGATAATGCTTGCTTTCTTCTTCTTGCATTCTTCATTCATAATGGATTACTAAAGTTGAAAATCTCTGAAAAACAATACATAGAAAAAAGTTGTTTGACTTTTTCCTTCAAGTATCAACCCAAGTATCTCCTTATGTGAGGAGAGCAAATGGATTTTTTTTTACTTAGACACTGGAACAAAATTTGTAATATTTTCTAGTATTGAAGTATTTTCTTTGTTCTCATTAAAATGTGGGGTTTATTGGATTTTATGAGTCAAAAGACAAGGTTAAAATGCTCATCTTGTTATTGACTTTGACCTTACATTTGGAATAGTTTACAAAAGAATCTGTTCTTTATCATTAATAGAAGAAAATCTTTGGGATGCTTCTGATCCTCTAATAATTAACACTGCCAATAGTTACAGTATATATTGCATACTGATGAATGAATTAACTTGTAGCCAACAGGTCCATCATTACATTTGGGTGTTTTTGTGTTTATGTCTTGGTTCTAATAAATATGTGGGGAAGAGATGAATAGAATACAAAATAAAATACTTTATCATCTACGTTTTTGTGTGCAAAAAAAGCAGAAATGTGTCTTTTTGTTTGCATGTGCAAAATCTGTGATTAAAAAGAGTACATTAAAAGACATCATATCACATACAGACAGGGCACATTAAAACCCATTTACATAGTGAGAGAAAATGTTGCTCCTATATTTGAAAGAAGCAGTTTAATGTAGCAATGTAAATATTTAATGTTGGCTGGCGAAACGATTCCAGAAAACATATTGATTTTTTCATTGTTTTATGAACCGTGGAGGCGTGAGGACCATACCTTGATGAGGCCAGCCTCAGGGCCTTCCTTATCGAAGGTTTGTCTGGCCTTGGCTATGGCTAGAATGACACCCTGCATAGCTGGAGTCAGCATCATCTAGGAAATAAGAAGAAACAAGAGATTATAACATCACCTGGGCAAAGTTGGCTACATTTTGAACTGATTAACTATTTATCAATCTGATGGTGTCATAAACATCAGATCTGTTAATATATCTTAATGCAGCTATGTATTTTACTCCTTTAATGCAATACGTTTATCCTCAAATTTCCCCCATTTAATTTATATTTGGATGCAGTAACTTAGGTTTAACTAACTTTGCTATGTGGTATAAGCTACTGAGATCACATCACATTGTGAGACGTGCTTACCTCTTCATTGTATCCATCAGCATCAGCTCTCACCATGATCCGGCCCACGTTGGGGATCTCCACCTCCGAGACCTCGTTCTCAGTCTGTCGCTGTCTGGCCGGGACCTCCTGCTGCTGCTGCTCATCCTCCAGCTTTGCTTCATGTTCAGGAGCTTCTCTGGAAGCCTCTGACTCGCCTTCAGCTTGAGGGCCGAGGCCTGCCGCCTGTGTGTCGTCCTTCTCCACATAGGGGTCAGATGGTGCTGGGTTACTAAGCTCTGCTTCAGGGCCAGAAGTCTGACAGAAAGATTTAACATAAGGCACATTACTATACCTTCTATACATCCACTATCTATAGCCACTTGTTCTGTCTGCTTCCATATAGAAATGCACCTACACTTATCAACACATCGGTATGTATTACAAAAAACTGTGGAACAAAGTTAATATATATGGATAATGACAGTTTAAATACAGTATACAGCATGTGTTTCTATTTTAACACCAACCATTTAATGCCATCTAAAGCTTACAGTAAACATTATATTTATCAGGCTTATAATCAGTTTCTGTTGACAGGGGTGCTGATTCAACTGGTATTGGACTGCACTGGTGTTTCTAATATATATATATATATATATTTTTTTTAAGAGTTACATTTCCACCACAGGGTGGAATTGAACCCCCGGCCACTGCAGTAAGGACTAAGCCTCTGTCCATGGGGTGCATGCTCAACCAGGTGAGCTATCAGGGAGCCCTGTGTTTCTAGTATTTTGACCAGAACAGAAACTGAAAGTGATAATGTGAAAATCATATGATATGCCTCTGAACAAGCTACTGACTATTAAAGCTTTAGTGCATAACTTTTTGATATTAATAAACGTCCGTTACATTCAAGCCATTGCCAAATGAGTTGCTACAAAGCTAATTAACACTATCAGCTCTACATAACTCTCTCTGTATTTCTCAGTATGCCTGTGTTCAGAAAATGTTGTTGTCCGGCGACTTTCGCGCGAAGAAACTTGAGTGAAGATAATTACATCTTCTGAAGAGTCCGTCATGTTTTTTTAATCCTCCGTGTCCTCCTTGGCTACTAGCAACTGTGTGGAGGAGGGGTGGGGGTGATGCACGATCACAGAAGGCTTGTATCATGTGGATGCGCTGACAGTTTTGTTGTCATTACTTAGAATACCTCATGGGGAAGACAGAAACTTGGCACTATAGCAAATGAGTTGATAGCAGTGATTACTCCTAACTTTTAGTTTATCTGTGCATCACTCTCCAACCCACCTGACATAAAGCCTGGATCTCCATGGCTATGCTAAGAGGAGAAACAAGATCCTTGACCCAGATGAGCTCACTTTATTTTTGTGGTCTAGAATTTCTGACCCATATTCTAACGAGGGGGGAGCGGGTGGTCGGGGTATCACAGACGTGCCCACCTGACTCTGAAGCTCCTTTTCAGCTGAGGCGGAGCTCTGGCTGGGCCCCAGAGTGTCAGTGACTGCCTCACTGCTGGTGTCGTCTGGCTGGCAGCTGGGGCTCTGTGGTGGTGGGGGTGTTAACTTTCTTGGTTCTTCTGGGGTCACAAAAAAAAAGTTCAGTAGTTACTTGCAGGATATACTGTATAAAGATTACCTCTTGTTTTGTTGGAACATGTGTACGTTCAAAAGTTGTTTAAGTCGTGCAACAGAAAACTCAGATTGGACAGATAGTCTAGCTAGCTGTCTGGATTTACCCTGCAGAGATCTGAGGAGCAGTTAACCATAGTCCTCAGAAATTACAGTTTAAAATTACACAACACAAAGAAAGCGGAAGGTGGTGGATCTCTGAAAAGAGTGACATCCGGCGGAATTTAAAGCAGAACGAAAGAAATCCTGGAAGTGGAACGTCGTGGATATAGACTACCTAGATATAGATACAGATATGAGGCCCCGTTTTAGTGGTGGTGCAACAACCAGCGCAAGATCATTTAATATTTTCTTTCAAATTCAATATGCCCGTCTGTGTGGTATTTTGGTGCCCAGTGTGTGCTGAACAGGTGGGAGGTTGATTCAAATGAAGCAGCGCAGCAAGTTGTTAGTATTTTGGAGGAAATTGGGTCTTTGACGTCTCAGAAAGCCGTCTGTTTCTGGCTTTCTTACCATTTAATGTGGTTAGAGTAGGAATGCTAGGAAAGCCGTCTGCATTTATCTTTACTGTAAATCAATTTAAGTAATTCTTACAGTATAGGTTGCCCACAACTGCTTCATACTGTATGAAAAGTTTATCCTTCAGTTAATTGAAACCCTTGCAGCCATCTGAAGGCAGCAGGACGGATATGTTGATAAATCTGCTGCCTCTAATTTGAAAAGTGCTGCCCCAGATCGTTTTTTATACTTGATGATGATCGTGCCATTATCAGAAAATAATACACAATGGCTTGTTAAGGCTTATGAAAACATTTCCCCATTCCCTTTTCTCTAGTCACCACTACAGACCTTCAGGCTTCTCTCTGGGATCGGGCTCAGGATCCTTCTCTGCCTCTGGGCCTGGTTGTGGCTCTGAAGAAGCTCCCTGCTCCAGTTCCTCAGTGGATGGTCCTGACTGGGGCGCTGGCTCAACTGGTGTTGGGTGTATATTGTCTGGAATGGGATTTGGGGGCTCAGCAGAGGCTGTAGACTCTCCCTGTGGGGCTGCGGTCTGGCAGAACTGCTCCTCCCATTCACTGAGCTCCTGCTGGAACCAGCGGTTGTCTTCGTGGACGTAGCGTCTGAGGATGGATGGCAGCGAGTCCATGCCATTCAGCACCTGGCCTGTCTCATCATCTGTGGCTTCTGAGTGGATGTGGGGCAGTGTCAGTTCATATACTTTCACAATAAAACCCACTTACTGGCAGTAACATTAGTTAATTGTAATTATACAAACTGGCATTTTTCAGTATGCTACTGTACTAACTGTACTGTGCTAAATATTTACTTAAAATTGAATACAGAGGACTCTGCTTTTACTGTTCTAGTTTCTAACATTATAAAATAGCCTCGCTCTCAATATCAGGTTAGAGTCAGAGCTACATTAATATATTAATTTATATAGAGTGGGTTTTCAATCATTTATAACCTCTTTATTTTTATTTTAATCTCTGCTTAATCCTGTTTCTTGCTAGCAAAGAACATTATTTATTAATGCTTTTTGATGGATTTAAAAAAAAACTTAGACACTGGTCCATGATGATGGACAAAAACCCATTGATAGCCATTGATATGGAGATATCTCTGCAGTATAATCCGATATCTCCTCTAGTATTATTCAAGGTTAATCTGATCTGATCAAACTGAATAACTGAAACACACACAGAGCTGTACCTGAAATGAGCTGTGGTAGCCTGTCATCGATGTACATCAGGCAGTAGGCACTGGCGTTGGTCATGCCCCCGAATGAGTCTCGCTCCAGCTCCTCCCATGATGACTCAGTGATGCTTATGTCATTGTACTTCATCCAGCGCTGGTTGGCATGGTCGTAGATGTAGGCCCAGTAATGGCCTGCTGACGCCTGGCCTTCATGAACGAGGACTGCGTGGAGTCTGTAGGGTGCCTTAATAAGAGTGGAGTGGGAGACAGCATTGAATCCCCGCTGTATAAAAACACTTACAACATTTGGATCAAATATCAGAATACTGAGATGTGACTCACTGCAGTATAACATTCATGTATAGCGCTTTTTTCTAGTCTTAAGGATTACTCAAAGCGCTTTACACAGCACATTCAAACAGTGGTGGCCGAGGCTGCCATACAAGGTGATCATCAGATAAACATTCATGCAAACATTCACACATCGGGAGCAATTCGGGGTTTAGGGTCTTGCCCAAGGACACTTTGACATGGGCCAGGGATCAAACCACTGACCATCCGATTGGTAGACAACCGCTCCACCACCTGAGCCACAGCCAATCATCTGGTCTGTGCTTATTTGTATTCTGTCGACTTGTTTACATTACATTTGTTTTCTGTTTCTCCACGGAGATCAATAACGTTTCATCCAGTCTGAACCCAATGCACTTTCTGCAGCGGTAGATGTAAACATTTGATTGAATTGCTGTTAACTTGTCAGAGTCAATTAGGAGTGTACTGTAAGCCTTACCTGGCAGAGACTGTTGTCTGAGTACATGGCCTCCAGCATCTGAGTGAGCCGGTCAATGCTGGCCTTTAGCTCTGACGGACACACGCACACGCACACACACAAAACGAAAAACAGAGAGAAAAGAGAAATGAACACAATGCACCTACAGCGAAGGGAAAATCAATATCTGTTATGTTTTTTATTCTTTTACCTATTATTTACAGGTCTCCCTAAAAAAATCAATTAGACAGCTGCAGCTGATTGAGAACGCTGCTGCTCGAATCCTCATTAAGACTAAGGAAGTGGATCACATCCCTCTAGTTATGGGGTCTTTACACTGGCTTCCTGTCTCTCAAAGAATTGATTTTCAAATACTACAACTACTGTTTATAAAGCACTGAATGGTTTAGGGCCAAAATACATTTCTGATCTGCTGCTATATTATGAAGCATCCAGACCTCTCAAGTGATCTGGGTCAGCTCTGCTTTCTGTCCCCAGAGTCAGAACTAAACATGGTGTAGCAGCGTTCAGTTTTCATGCTCTACATATCTGGAACAAACTCCCAGAAAACTGCAATTCTTAGTCCTTTTAAATCAAGGCTTAAGACTTTTCTTTTTGATACTGCCTTTTGATAATAATTGTTCATTTCTTACACTGCACTGTAACTTTTATTCTTGTACTTTATATCTGTCCTATTCTATTTGAGCTGTTTTTATATTCCCCTTAATGAATGTCTAATTGTTTTTAATTGATCTTTAATGTTTTATGTAAAGCACTTTGGATTGTCTTGTGGATGAAATTTGCTACATAAATAAAAGCTGCTTTGCTTCATATTGGGAAGGTTTGGGTGAGCAGGGTTCAATTCAGAGGAATATGACTCAACAATTCACATTTATTATAATCTAATGCCTGGGACAGGCAGGAGTCACAGTCAGCTGAGAGAGATATTGAGCTCTTTCTTTGTGCAGGTGTGTAGCTCTGTGCCACAGAAGTGCTATTTTCCCAAGGCGCACTCAAATTTTGTTCTCACGTGTACCACTTATCTACTGAATATTTAATATACCAGGTATTTTGGTGCAGCAAGTCAAGAGCTCACTGCAATTTCAGTGACAAGATTGACCACTTTCTGCACCACCTGTCTAATCAATAATTGTTTTTCATAAAAGAAATGACCATCAAATAACTATATGTAATGTATAACGTGTCACTCATAGTGACAAACCCACCGAGAGTTATTATCACTCTTTTCCGAAGTCCCCCTCAGCTCTCAGCAGCATTTGAGCGCATTTCACCTCGTTGTTTTTGGTTTTACGGGGCACAACTTCACTATTTTAGATCGCACTCACTGCTCTTCTCAACCCATTGGTCAGAGCCCATAATGCTAAGATAGCTAAAGCACAGCGTTAAAAGCAATTAGAGATGGTACGATACCATTTTTTTCTTCCCGATACCGATTCCGATACCTGAACTTGCGTATCGGCCGATACCGAGTACCGATCCGATACCAGTGTGTCATATATTTTATTATGTTTTAACAACTGTATACTACTATCCCTGTATGGATGTGATATGATTTCTATCTTTGTTGTCGGTCTGGCTCAGGTTAAACTCTTTGTGAAACATGAACAAACACAAACAATGAATGCCGTACAACTTTCTTTTATTCTCCAGTTTGACAGTCAGTTATAACGGAAAAAGAACATAAATAAACTACTTTAACGTAGATTTTCTTTAGGGCTTTATTACGTGGTATCGGATCGGTGCATAAACTCCAGTACTTCCCGATACCGATACCAGCGTTTTAGGCAGTATCGGAGCCGGTATCGGAACATCTCTAAAAGCAATATACTGTAAGTTTGTACACTTTATTATAAGCTTACCATTTATGTCGTTCTCTACTTCGGTCCTCCAACGCTGTAGGCAGGTCTTAACAAAGTGTAGCTCTTCTTCAGTGATGCTGTGTGGGGCTGGGTGGGGTGGGCAGTCAACGGGGTGTCTGCACTGGGTGAAGGGCTTGTATATGGGGGTCCGCTGGCAACTGGAAACAAGGCCCTCCGATGAATCTGGGTCTTCAGGTTCACTGAGGGGAGTTAAGAAAAGCATCAAAGACACGTTGGAGGTCTGTCAAATATGTTCAGTACCACAAGAACAGTATGGTGTAATGTAAGGAAGGAACCTGTGTCATCAGTGAGTATTCTTTTTTTTTTTTTAGCTCTGATAAGACTAGGAGTGTGAATCTTCACTGGTCTCCCGATCCAATTTTGATTATCCTGTCAACGATTCGAATCGATTCGATATCATGATGCATCACAATGTGTCACCTCCTCAATATTATTATATATTGCAACATGTGGTTTTCATCAACAAATTCAAACAGATAGATGAACTTCCCTTCCATGTCCGCTTCGCGATGCATCGATACAATTATCAACTTCAACACCCCTAAATATTACTCTCTTCAACCACAACGATTAACATGCCATTCACTGTTTTTGACTGTTTTTGGTGTGCTAGTATAGCCTAGCTCTGCCCTCCTACGTACTTCCGCTCAATTTTCATTTTCCTTCAGTACTACGCATGGGTTTGCGGTATATTCTTGGGTTTTCTCCAGCCAAATATTTGGCCGTCCAATCAGTGAACAGAGGGAGTGGCTGAGAACAATGACGCTGAGGTCGTGCGCGAGTTTGAGTTGTAGTTCCGTAATGGCGGCGGAGAAAGATGCGAGCGAAGCCATTAAGTCTGTTGTGGCAACGCTGCCGAATATCCAGAAGTTAAAGCCCGAGGAAGAACAATCTTTGCTGAGTTGTGTTGGGGGGGCATGATGTCGTGGCCCTCCTCCCCACAGGAGTTCGGGAAAAGTTTGATTTTCCAGCTCGCTCCGTTAGTGGTGAAGGAGTTGGCTAAGGCTAACGCTAGCGATGCTAAGCCGACGTCACGACCAAATGTTAGCGATTGATTATGGCAAATCCAGAGTGGCTCTGGGCAGATCCAATAGTTTTAAACTTCAACAGAGTACCCGCCTTCAAGGAAGTTAACACTTGTCAATGGAGAGTGGCCAGACTCTCTGAACAAATGAAATGTACCAGAGTCTGGTAGGACCAGGCTAGTGCTAGTAAAAGTCTGAAGACAATATCTTATTGTGCTTTTGTCTTTGATGACTGGCCACTGTCTGGTACAGTGTACTCTACCTGTTGTCTTTGGAGACTTGTTCACTGAGAGGGTGGTTGGCAGGAGTCGGAGAAGCTGGTCTCAGATCTTCAGCTGGGGAAACACTTGTAGGCTTAGTGGTAGCAAACTCCAGCACAAACTGCAGCATATCAGCCAGAGGGTACTTGGTAGGTCCCGAGCCATAGTTTTTGTAGCTGTGAATAAAGACAGGACACAATTAGCACACAATTTGTTCCCATAAATTGGAGAAGTGTCTCAGCTTTAAGACGCAACTTACCACTCAAGTTTCTGTTGGAGGGCTGCAAGTTGCTCCTTGAGTTTTTTCACTTCTCCTCTCCTCTCATGGGTATGTTCTATGTTTTTGTGAAGATATCTGTACACAGAAAACCAGTACATGTGGGTAACATTTGTGAAAACATTTAAATAAACATAAAACAGCACTGATTTCTCTTCCTTTCTACATTTGTAGGGCTGGGACGATCTGCTCTTGTCCCGATTTGATACATGGGTGCTGATTCGATTTGTATTGCGATTTTCATTCATTGCAATTCTAGAAGTATTGCGATTTTCTTTTCCTTCTTTTAAAAAAAACAAAAGTTGAATAATACACTTGTAGAGACAATATATCATGAGACAGTTCTAATCTGTTTTCCAAGATGTCAGACATTTATTAAATTTGTAAAGAACTACATAACATGTATTTTCTGCTTTTGCTCTGTTTTGAAATGTATACAATGTAGTCGCCGTCAGCGGTACAGTATGAACAGAAAATATTTAGTTGAATCATTGGTAAAAAAAAAAAATATTGATTCTAGGGAAAGAATTTTGCCCCCCATCCCTAAACATTTGTAGTAGCCTGAGTGCTCTGGATGCAAACGTTTGTGAGAAACTCCTGTAGACATGTGTGCTTTAAAGTTATCCCCATGCCTACTGTAGAAGCTTCTCTTTCCCTGTTGGAAATGGAGAAACTAAATGAACTTGCACATCTATGATTGTTGCTATCTGTACAAATCTCACCTGTCCATGTAAATGATTTGTGAGAACTCCAGTTTCTTGTGTATCTTTTCAGGACGACCCAGCTGGGTGTTGAATTCAAATCTAGACAGTTCAAATGTCAATACTGGTGGTAACTTTTTGAACCATCTCTGCAACCAAGAGAAAATATGACTGTCTTAGCAAAGCATACATACATACATGCAAAGAAGTGTTATTGCTAGTCCGTTGATGAAATTCTTTACCTCACGGCCAGATGTGACGCTGTGATCTGAATGTAGTGACTCAATCTCCTTCTCAACCATGGCACCTTCGAGGCATTCGTCCAGGTTGTTGAAGCCGTTGACTTGCAGGGGGTACTGGCCAAACTGCTCGATATTACACAAAGTCTTACCTAAGCAGAGTCACACAGATGTGAGTGATTGAGAACAGAATTCGTATTTATTGTCACCGCAAAAAAAAACTCATACCCTCGTGTCTTCTTTCTGTCACAAAGGTACCATAGAAAAGCTGAACCATGGGGTTTTGTTGTTTGTCTTCCACGTTTCTGAAAAGTAAAACACAACATTACATTTATGCAATTTAGCAAACAAAGAAAGAAGAAGAATAGTCCATGGATATGGATGACATCGACATATAACTAACTCTTTGGCAGCCAGCTGAAATGCATCCTCTAGCCAGTCAAGCAGTTTGTGGGAGAACTCACTGACATCCTGAAATGAAGACATTAGAAACAATAAGATTAGATAAGCTGTGTAGTTGCAATAGTAAAGGATAAAGTCAGGGTCAAATAATCAATATAGTCACCTATAGACAGTCATGACCTTAATAATAATAATAATAATAATAATAATAATAATAATAGACTTTGTTCCAGACTCATGGTCCAATAAAAAGACTGCATAACACATAAAACACTTAAAACATCAAAAATCCCAAAGGCATAAGACAATTTCATCATATCAAGTATATTGACAAGACCGTAGATTGACAAAAAAAATTATTAACTAAAGGTCAATTTTTCCAAAGGTTTCAACCTCATCTCACATCTGTACGAGAAAATAGCCCTCCTCACACCCCATCAGTGTGCACTCTGGAAAGGCAGTCTAGACGGTCTCCCATTACAAGATGCAGTCTGTTCGTGGGTTTACTAATGATGCATGTTTGGATGCGCCATCTCTCGCTCTGTATTTATCCTCCCAAAACACAAATAAAAGCCTCACTAACGCGTTACAAAATAAGCGAGACGGAAAAGAGAGCACAAAAGAGAGACAGAGGTGAGCTTAGAAGCAAAAGGGAAACAGAAATGCACGTGCATGCTGAAATGTCCACAGTGACAGTGGCGTGTTTGATCTGAGGGGATTCTCTCCACAACAGCAGAGCGTCGACCCCCTCAAAGCCGGCGACCATTGAATGAATTGGTTGTTCACAGGACAGATCTCATTTTCAAGGGGTGTTTCTTGTTTCATGTTTTTTTTCTGTGTTTGTGTATGTTTTAGTTTTTGACATACAAAGAAACAGAAAACAACACACAACAAATAGTTAAATCAACAGTCATTGTCATGAATTTATAATGATCAAAGCGAACATTAGAAGCAAGAGCAACTTGATTTTATGATTTCATGTTGCTAGATATGTATTCTGGCAAACAAGCCAGCCTTATCCACAAACGAGAGGCTCCTAAACTTTAAGCGGACCTCTAAATTAAGATTTTTGCCTTGAGACCGATACGTGATGTACCTGTTGGGCCTCGCTGGTCCTGAAGGCGTCTCGCAGTAATTCCACTGCAGCAGAAGGATCCACAAACCTGCGAGTGGAGCCCACCATGAGAGCAAACAGACAGCGCAGCTCCTGCATGAAAGCTATGTTCCTCTTGTCCTGTTAACACAAGCTCAGAGTCAAACTTCATCACATAGTAGCTCTGTTTATATCAACAGAAAATCCCCACAGCTCTTTCACCTCTCTCCCTTATGTGAAGATATTTGTGCTACACGATATGAGTGTAATATGCCATGTGATAACGATATTACTTGCGATAAATAAAAAGATATTAAAGTGTACTCAGTTCTGCATTTCTGCTGCTTTCAGTATTCTGGTAAAATACAAAAAAATGCTTGTTGAATTTAAAAAAGATGAAAGGAAACCATTGCTGACATTCTTTTGTTGAACAAATTGCACACTGAGTTGAACATAAAAGGGCACCAACCCTAATCCGAACCCTTGAAGTTTTCTACTGATATTTTTCTTTCAAAACACACACAAAAATCTCTGAGTGATTTTCGCGACATTTTGCAGCCTTTCGCTATAGGTTTATTGCGCCAGTTGATATCAAGGTGACGATAAAAAAACTGTATATTGTGCAGCCCTAGTATGAATTAGAATAAATGAATCTGCACGAATGAAATTATGCCAACAAATGTCTCTCTTGTGGAAATGGCCGTGGCAGTAGTTTACTCACAGAGTGGCTCTTACACTTCTCCAGTATTCTCTCAGAAAGATGGTAGTTAAGAACCAGCCTCCTGAAAACGGGCAGGTGGAACAGTGACTGTGACAAGACACAAAAAACAAAACAAGGAGCATTAATGCAGCGCTCCGGTCCAGGTCAGATGTGGGAGATCACCAGGCGGCAGATCATGATTACAGCGGTCATGCATAGGCCTGCCACAATTACTACATAATTGTCTAATTCCAATATTTTTACATAATCACAGTTTCTAACTTTAGCTAATGTCCTATGGCAGGAGTCTTCAACGCTTTTTAAACCAAGGACCCCTTAACTGAGAGAGAGACAGAGCAGGGACCCCCTACTACATATATTGTATAAAATTAAGTTGCATATTAAACTGGGCCTCCAATAACGTGTGGGCAGCCTAAAGCCTTTATACATACCTTTTTATCGCATAGAATACTATGCTATTAAAATAATAATTTTTGGCATGATTTTATAAATCATCTTTTAATGTTACACATACATGTGGCACAGTAAATCCTCAGGATGAACTGTATCTTTGGATGGCTACCTTAGTGACTACCTTACAGGCCAGTGAGCCTATCATCAGTGGGGATTTATATTTGCTAATAATATGTTGGATTCATGTTAAGACATTTTAATTTTTGAAAAAACTTTCAATTTCACTAATTTAGGGCGGACATCTCTTGCCTTGGGCTTCCTTTTTGTTGACATCCTAAACTCCGGTGGATTTGTGAGGACTATGGTTAACTGCTCCACAGATCTCTGCAGGATAAATCCAGACAACTAGCTAGACTATCTGTCCTTCCCGAGGCTATTTTGCAGAGGCGCCGTTGCGCCGTACAGCGCTTAGACCCGCCCAAGACGATTGTGATTGGTTTAAAGAAATGCCAATAAACCAGAGCATGTTTTTCTCCCATCCCTGGATGCTGTGTGGACTAGCCAGACCCTCCTCCTCCGCAGCAGGGCCTCCTCCAGACGTTCCCAATTTACCCGCACTACACGTTTGGGCTTACCAGGTCTGTCCAGAGTCTTCCCCCACTCCCTGACCCAACTCACCACCAGATGGTGATCAGTTGACAGCTCTGCCCCCCTCTTCACCCGAGTGTCCAAAACATACGGCCTCAGACCAGATGAAACGATTATAAAATCGATCATTGACCTTCGGCCTAGGGTGCTCTGGTACCAAGTACACTTATGAGCATCCCTATGTTCGAACATGGTGTTTGTTATATACAATCCATGACTAGCACTCCAAGAAGGTCTCCAAGAAGGCCGAATACTCCGAACTCCTGTTTGGTGCATATGCACAAACAACAGTCAGAGTTTTCCCCCCCACAACCCGCAGGCGTAGGGAGGCGACCCTCTCGTCCACCGGGGTAAACTCCAACGAAGCGGCGCTCAGCCGGGGGCTTGTGAGTATCCCCACACCCGCCCGGCGCCTCACACCCTGGGCAACTCCGGAGAAGAAAAGAGTCCAACCCCTATCCAGGAGTATGGTTCCAGAACCGAGACTGTGCGTAGAGGTAAGGCCCACCAGATCTAACCGGTAGCGCTCCACCTACCGCACCAGTTCCGGCTCCTTCCCCCACAGAGAGGTGACGTTCCACGTCCCCAGAGCCAGCGTCTGCTGCCCGGGTCTGGTCCGTCGAGGCCCCTGACCTTCACTGCCACCCATGTGGCAGTGCACCCGACCCCAGCGGTTCCTCCCACAGGTGGTGGGCCCATGGGCTGGAGAGATGGGAGCCACGTAGCTTGTTCGGGCTGTGCCCGGCCGGGCTCCGTGGCAAACCCGGCCACCAGGCGCTCGCCGACGAGCCCGCCATCTGGGCCTGGCTCCAGACGGGGGCCCCGGGTTCCTCCGGGCAGGGTCACTCCATCTCTACCTTGTTTTTCCATAGGGCTTGTGTTTCCCATGATAAACTAAATGCATTAGTATCAGTCAAGTTACGCAAATGTGTCATGTGTGGTGGTGAGTGGAACTTATATATATATATCTTGATATATATTTCCATTTGAGAAGGAAATTCTATTACGGCTTATCTCCGTTTTACTGTAAATTATACCACAAAAGGATAATAGAGGGAATTTGAGCTGACAACTGAATTGTGTGGTCACTCAGCCTCAATCTGATAGCATAATTACTTTTTAAGGGGAGTCTGCTTTATCAAGAGTCAGGCTCTGTTGAATCTACAACAATCAGTTCAATGGTAACAAAAAGTGATCTACACAAGAATGAAAAAATGAAAAAAACAAACCAAAGGGTATCATTTGAACCCCATTTATATGCAAACAACACTGCATTCCCCCCACCTTTCTATTCCCAAATAATAACCCCTATCCTTTGGGGGTTTGACTTCAAAATCGGTGTGGAGGCATATCAGAGTTCAACAGAGACAAACAATTAGCGTCTCCTCCTCTCCTGTCCATTTCAGGCTCATACTAGGAAGTCTATTGGTCGATCCATCATCACATCACTCGCTATTTAATTATCCACACAGCCTGCACATCTCAATGAGGGCTCCAGTTTCAGCCGGGCCACCTGATAGCTTAGGCCTGACTAAATTCAGTCTGGAATGGACCTGTAATAGAGTTAGCAGCTCAGAGAAAAACAGTATGTACTCATTTAGCAAGAATATGCCCACACCTTTTTCTTTTCTTTCCCCAATGTTTCTAATAACCTTATTAAGATGGTATAGAGTCAGTGAAAATGTGAGATGGAAGGGAGATCTCTCTTTTGTCACAGTGTTACTGCTGTTAGTTTAAAAACATGTCTGGTACTGAACTCATGGGGGATATCATTTTGAAGCAGGTCAAAGAAAATACATGAGTTTACTTGTAAATTAACCACACGTGCACTTATTTTAAAGTGGAAACGATCGGAATTATGTTACAGAGATTAGTGAAAGCCAAAAAAACAAACCTTTGCTGACTAAACACACGGTACGACACCTCTGACGGACTAAAGTTAGAAATCTTGGAACGGAAACTCAAGTCTTTAAACGTTTCTTAAGCCAAGTGCGAGGGCTATTTAAAGTTTTAGCAGCAAAGGATGTGGGACACTGTTAGAACAGGTGGACATTCAGACAGACCATAGTGCACTTCAAACTCTATGCTAGGTGTGCACTGTGCAGCGGTTTTATGAATACTTTTATTCAAGTGTCATACATTCAAGATTGCCTATCCCACATTAAAGAACACTACTACTAGTATGCACAGAGTAGTCTAGATAAACAACGTTCCACTTCCGGGATTGCTCCGGTGTCGCCGGATGTCCTTCTTTTCGGCCGGATGTCTGTTACCTTCCAATTTCTTTGTGTTGTAATTCTAACCTCCGGTGGATTTCTGAGGACTATGGTTAACTGCTCCTCAGATCTCTGCAGGGTAAATCCAGACAGCTAGCTAGACTATCTGTCCAATCTGAGTTTTCTGTTGCACGACTAAAACAACCTTTGAACGTACACATGTTCCACCAAAACAAGTTCCTTCCTGAGGCTATTCTGCAGAGGCACCGTGGCCAAGGCGACTGTGATTGGTTTAAAGAAATGGCAATAAACAAGAGCACATTTTTCTCCCATCCCGGAATGCTGTGTGGACTCGCCAGACCCTCCTCCGCTGCGCTGTGGAGGAAAGTCTGGCAATGCGAGACTACTCGTTAGATGAGACAGAGGTAAAAGAAGGAAACAAAAAGGAAAGCAAGCAAACATATGGTCCTGTATCCATATGTGTCAAAACTTAGTTCATCCTCATCACTTTGATGTAACTAATCACACACTGATCCTCACCTGGATGACAGCACTGAACCAGCAGGTGTTGCCAACGTTGCGAATGCCCACGGGCCAGTCGTCCTGCCGGATCCAGTCTGCAGGGCTGCACATCTCACTCTGGGCTTCACATCTCTTCCTCTTCATTCTCGCTGCATTCTCCTCTGCGCTGGCCTCCAGAGCCCTGCAGGACATTCAATTACCCATTTCAAAGCATTGAACTGACAACTCAATTAAACACAGGTTGACTTAGTTAGACTCCCTGTCCTGTGTAAAGGTTGATTAATAAGACCTTTATAAGTTTACCTTTATAAGTCTCTCAGGAAAACACAAACTGTGTTGCAAGACAGAAGCAAATGCCTGGTATGCTTACTTCATAATGAAAATGTTAACATGTTGATCTTTAGCAGGTAATGATTATAAGGAACGGCATCCTAGTTTAGAGTGTTTTCATGCATAGCATTTTCTTTTTAGCACAAAACACAAAAGTACTGGATGAATTAAAATGTTGTTGACACATTTCACTCTTAGCCAAAATTACCATCTCATGGCGACGCTAGGAGAAAAACCAGGGGTTCACCAAAGTCATCAGCTGGGAACCATGAAAGACTGTATCAAATTTTGTGCAATTCTACGTGGTAAATGTTGAGATATCTTCCGTGAATGAATCAAAACTTTGAACTGCAGGTGTGACTTGATGAATAGTCAGTGGATCATTACTCTCCCATTGCCAGACCTTCCTCCACAGCGCTGCGGAGGAGGGTCTGGCGAGTCCACACAGCATTCCGGGATGGGAGAAAAACGTGCTCTGGTTTATTGGCATTTCTTTAAACCAATCACAATCGTCATGGGCGGTGCTAATCGCCTGACGGAGGCACGGTGCCTCTGCAAAATAGCCTTGGGAAGGAACTTGTTTTGGTGGAACGTGTACGTTCAAAAGTTGATTAAGTCGTACAACAGAAAACTCAGATTGGACAGATAGTCTAGCTAGCTGTCTGGATTTACCCTGCAGAGATCTGAAGAGCAGTTAACCATAGTCCTCAGAAATCCACCTTAGTTTAAAGTTACAACACAAAGGAAGAGGAAGGTGACAGACATCCGGCCGAAAAGAGGGACATCCGGCAGAATTTCCGGCGGCAACGGAGCAATCCCGGAAGTGGAACGTTGTGGATATAGAGTAGTGGATCATCAATGACAAGAATTAATGGCAATCCATCCAATAGGTGTCAAGATATTTCGGTCTTTGCCAAAAGTGTTGGACCAACCATTCAACTATCTTAACGACATTGACAACCCTAAAGCCACGCTGCTAGGGTGGCTAAAAAGTAAATGTACTTAAGCTTTTAGCTGAATTTCCTTTGTGATATCCTCTGATCGACTGCAAGGCTTCAGGTTGATTCATACACATTATAAATATTTATTTTAGTTGGTTAGTTTTAGTTTAATTTACCCCTGAATTGTTGGTTTGTGTGTTTTCATTCAGCTGTAAGCAGATACTTTTGCTGACAGTCTTGTTTGACCGTTTGTGAGCCAGAGAAGAAGAAAACTCACAAGTGTCCACATCCACTGTTTCCAATTTCATACTATTCTCCATGACAGTCAGCAGTAAATAAAAAAAAAACAAATCACAGTCACCAGTAACAAAGAAGGATTTTATAAAAAGCAGGTTCTCTTGTACCTATTAAATTCTCTCTCCTCTTCCTGGGCATTGTGGGATTCCTGCAGGCTGAGTTCTATGGCGGTCTGCAGTTCATCTTTAGGAAGTCCTGAAGAAACAGACAACAAAGAGTCAACCAACAACCCACAACTCTAGACAAAACGGAACAGAAAAGGTCCGGAACGCTCAAAAGTTCAAGCAAATAATGAAGGTGCTTCTTGGAAGGGAACTAGAGCTGAAAAGATTAATCAATTAATCGATTAGTTGTCAACTCTTAAATTAATCGCCAACTATTTTGATAATTGATTAGTTGGTTTGAGTATTTTTTTTGTTATGATAATTTCTTTTATTATTTCTATATTTTTGAACACACAACATACAGAACAAACAAATACAATCGAAAAGGAACCAAAACCCTCACCCACCCCCACCCTCTGCGGTCTCGAGGAAAACAAAACAAACCAAAATACAAGAACACAAAAACACACCTTGCCTAGTCGCTCTCCTCTAATTCTTGTGATGCTGAGGTCATTAGGACTGATACTTGTGCTGCTGCGTTTCTTCATAGGTCTATAGTCGATGATTTGGCTTTGTTAATCCTTGCTGTAGAGAGCTCCAGCATAACTATGTCCAGAAAATACGCCAACCACTGCTCTATACAAAGCGAGTGGGAGAGAGGGGGGGGGGGAACCAGTGTTGATCTATCATTTTCTTGGTCGCGGTTAATCCGGCTAGCCAAATTTTTTTCTGTCTCCCAAGTAGGTGTAATTTAGAGTCGTCATTAAGTAACAAAACAATCAGGTCAGTAGAAATTCGACATCCTGTTTTATTCCAAAACTCATGCACCTGTTCACACTGGTTTGAGTAATTTTTTAAGATAAAAGTAAAAATTCTTTGATTCCAGCTTGTTAAATGTGAATATGTTCTAGTTTCTTCTCTCCTCTGACAGTAAACTGAATATCTTTGAGTTGTGGACAAAACAAGACATTTGAGGACGTTGTCTTGGGCTTTTGGGAAACACTGATCCACATTTTTAACCATTTTCTGACATTTTATAGACCAAACAACTAATTGAATAATCGAGAAAATAATCAACAGATTAATCGACTATGAAAATAATCGTTAGTTGCGGCCCTAAAGGGAACACAAAAGTTAAAAAAAGAAGAAAGGTCCAAGGGACTCTGCTGGCAAAATGTTAAAAAGCCTCTAATTAGATGGTGATTATTTCATGTTGACATTGTTACTACATGCTAAAATAGAGCTGAGTAACAACCCACGCAGAAACGGCCTTCTTCAGGGTGTAGTTAAACAGTTTCAATTTCAATTTTAACATATGAGGCATAACTAATAAAATAATTATTCTTTTCTGCTGTTGACTAACTACTCTTTCTTGTCTACATTCTGGAGAACATCTTTAAAAGTAAAGCTTGAACCTCAGATATCAGAATCAACATAGAATGTTTCCATACAAACACCTATGTTTGAAAGCCAAAGGACTAACCTAAAGTTAAAACCTCAGTTCTCGTCCAACAGCATCTGAAACCGCTTCAGATTCCTAAGCTAGTAGGGCTAGCGAGAGAAACAACTTTCTGAAATGCAAAAATCTCGTAGAGTTCAGCCAGGTGTGCGCGGGTGTGAAAGTACAAAGTACTGGAACTACTTTCTTTTCTCATTCTTCATGCAGCTACTTTTGACACTAATTCTGTGAAGTACAACACGCCAAATACGAGGACATTAGAGCTGGGCCATATGGAGAAAATCAAATATCACAATCATTTTGACCAAATGCATCGATATTGCGGCGATATTGTAGGGTTGACTATTGGTACTTTCACAAAATATAAACACAATGAGATTTTTTGATAAATAATCATCAGTAATGTGGATATAATGACTAAGTGATTAAAGGCAAATAATAGAACAGCTAGAACAGTCTGGTAAGTTCAGAAAATGGCATCACTTTACTGTAATGCAGCCTTTAAAACCAGGAAAAGACAACACTTGTGTCATATTGCAATATTACGATATGCAAAATCTAAGACGATATCTAGCCTCATATATTGATGTAATACCAATATATTGCCCAGCCCTAGAGGACATAATGTCTCAAAGTATTCACTGTTACCCACATTTGTACAGTTAATCTTGTTGAGATTTTAAAGACGGGTAAGAAATAATCTTTCTCATACCGGGAGTTAAACCTGGAACGTCTGAGTGAAAACCAGGAATCCTAACCGCTAGACCATATGGGACAGAGGAAGGAAGGAAGGAAGGAAAGAAGAAAGGAACGAAGATGAAGCTATTACTGAGTGGCCTCTGTGTGGCCATTGAGAACAGGTATAAACACAGATGTGCTAATAGAAGAGGTTGAATGACATGTCGTACAACCTAGTTAGTTTGAACCACACTGAGGGCCCTATGTTGCAACCGGTGCAGGGCAAAGCCCGACACAAGTGTCTTTGCTAGTTTAAAATCGACGCAATTGTCAATTTCCTGTCCAGCTCCCACGACGCTTAAATAGCAAATGCACCTGTGGCCATCTGTGTGCCCATGGGTGTGCTGGTCTTACAGGGAGGTGTGTTCAGGTGCATTCTTGGCGTATTGCTATCTTGAGGCAGCGGGAAGTGATTGCGCCATTGACCAACAAAAACCTGGTCTAAAGTCAATAGCGCAGCATTTCATTATTATTTTAACAGCAAATTAGTAAAATGCACCTACGCACGCAAACTATGCTTGTTACACACACACACACACACACACAAACACACACAGACACACACACAGACACACACACACACAGGGAAGCGCAGCAGCACACAAACATGCAAAAGATTACAAATATGCAAATCCTCCATCATAATAGCAATGCGCCAAGGTACAAACGCGCCTGGCTTTTAAAGGGAATGGGAGATGACACTGTGATTGGTTTATTGCATGTTACGCCCAAAACACACCTATGAATTAAAGGTGCTGTAGGTAGGATTGCGAAGATGCAGGACTTAGCCTAAACATTTGAACATCGACAACTTCTCAGTCCCTCCCCCCTTTCTGCTAAAGCCCAAAACGGTCTCCTAAGCCCCTCCCCCACAAGGGAGAATGAATGCGTGTGCATGAGCAGTGACATGCATTCACACGCAGTTAGACACCCCCCTGGTCCTGATTGGTGCATCTGAACAGGGAGCGGTGGATTTTTGCAAATCGCACTACAGGCTGTAGGTGTTTTTTTTTTTTTTATTACCTGCAAACATAGAGTCAGTTTCAGGAAATATGACAGAAAGTTAGTTTTAAAAGTCTTACCTACTGCACCTTTAATGAAGACACTAAGTACAACCCTTTTGAACCATGCGCCCGGCGTGGACCCTTTTTTCCACCGTCAAACTAGCAAATGTGGATTTGGACACACCCTAAACGCACCTGCGCCATGCAATTCACGCCGTGTGCTTACATCGTTAAAATAGGGCCCTGAGACCTAAACAACACAAGCTGAAAACCTAGTTTTTGCTGGCTTCAAGTGGTTCAAGTTCTGAACGTGCTCCAGTGATGTAGATAGGTATGGGTGAAGTGTGCTCAGTACGCAGTGACATTGTTTTCAGCTTGTTTTTCAGTTACTCTTTAACACATAAATTAACCAGGCAATGTTACAGACTCCACGTCTGAAAGTACCTAGAAATGGTCCAAAGAATTCGAGCTCTAAACTGAACAAAGCCTTACTGAT
This sequence comes from Perca flavescens, assembly GCF_004354835.1. NCBI lineage: Eukaryota > Metazoa > Chordata > Actinopteri > Perciformes > Percidae > Perca > Perca flavescens. The sequence continues at coordinate 27,831,465 of NC_041343.1, read as the reverse complement.
TTAGTTATTGTGGTATTGTATTGTATTGTAGCCGACATCCTGGACGCAGCCCTGAAATCTTTAGCTTACTTTACGTTAGAAGAGTAGAAGAGCAGTGTGTCCCTCTTCCTGTTTTAATTTCCCCAGTTCCTTAAAGTAATCAAGCATAATATTTGGTAAATATGGGTGTTTGAAGTGTACATCTCTTGTTTCTAGTGGACTAATTTGTTTACAATAGAGAGAGAGCGCATTTAAGCCACCAGAGGGGAAAAGAACCCTCCGCTCTCCATTAATTTGTATTGCGTGAATGTTCCTCGTCAATTTTGTCTGCTAGCAAACAACAGAAAAATGCCTAAAGGGTTGTGCTGTGTGGTGATATGTAAAGAACCCATAACTTTAAAAAAAAAAGTGAGCGGTTATGAAGACAAAAGTGGATACAGACGTGAGGAAGCAACAGCAAGAATGGGAAGACTGTGGGATCCTGACACTAAACTTTCAGAGTGTGACGCGATGCGCTCTGTCTCTTTAATAATACTTTCATTACTAACATACAAGCCTCACATTGCCAGGCCTTGCTCCATAGCGTGTGTCAGTGCTGGAGTATGGTCTGGCTACACCACTTATCTATTCTGGGATATTGGCTTGTTTGTATTTCTTTAAACCAATTATCATGTTTTAAATATGACAATTATTTGACACTAAAGTGAGTCAGCATGCAGTCAGCATTTTGTGCATGCTTGTTTCGTTGCCAGCTTACCTTTCTGGCCCTCCCAGGCCTCTGCAGAGGTCCCTGACTCCTGTGGCTCTCCAGGATCCTGAACCTCTGCAGACTGGGTTGTCAGCAGTCCAACAGCATGTCCGACGTCACCCTGACTGGCCTTAAGGACAGGGAACAAGGACAAGATAAGGGCCGATATTCAGGATATAATTAGTGTCTGCATTAGATTTAGCAATACAATACACCACAAGTATGAAACAAACAGATATGAAATTCAAACAAAACCAAATATAGCAAACGCTGAGTATTTAGAAATAATTTGAGCTGCAAAACTCATCAGTTATTCAATTAGATGTCAACTATTGAATTAATCGCCAACAATTTTGATAATCGATTAATCTATTTGAGTCATTATTTATTTAAAAAAAAGTTCAAAAATCTCTGATTCCAGCTTCTAAAATGTAAATATTTATGTTTTACTCCTCTATGACAGTAAACTGAAAAGTTTTGATTGGTGGACAAAACAAGACATTTGAGGACATTGGAAAGCGCCGATCGTCATTTTGTATTCCAAGCAACTAACAGATTAATTCTCAATGAAAATAATTGTTAGTTGCAGCCCAAGAAATAATACAAATATGTGCTCGCAAAAAGTTGATTAATTAAGGTAACAGAGAAAAACATCCTTGTTTGTGTTTGAAGCCAGCAGTAGACATTTCTAGTTATTTTCTGAGAGCTGGTGCCCCTCCCAAACCTGCGAGCTCCTGCTGTCTCTCTGTCTGGCCCTGGTACAACAGGTTGGACGATGCCTGCACCACTGTCAGCCAGACTGTTTATTGTACTCTTAGTCAATTATCACTTTTATGAGGTTCCTGTTAACTCAAGCTCCTAGGGATTCTTTCATTTGCAGTTGTGCTTCAAAACATAAGCGGTGTGCTGGACTGGAAACAAGGCACCCTGGGGGTGCTTTTAATGTAATCAAAGAGTTCCTTTAACATTAATTACACAAGATCAGCAAGGGCTGTGTTTTTTAACCAACTAGCAGAATGTTTCTGGATTCCCACGACATTTTGTGTAGATTAGAACTGCAAAGATTAATCGATTAGTTGTCAACTATTAAATTAATCAGCAACTATTTATCAATCAATTAGTCAGCTTAGGTAATTTTTTATGAAAAGACAAAGCCAAAATTCTGTGATTCCAGCTTGTTAAAAGTGAATATTTTCTAGTTTCTTCACTCCTCTTTGACAGTAAACTGAATATCTTTGAGTTGTGGACAAAACAAGGCATTTGAGGATGTTGTCTTGGGCTTTGAACACTGATCCACGTTTCCCCTTTTTCTGACATTTTATAGACCAAACAAGTAATCGATTAATCAAGAAAATAACTGTAAGTTGCAGCACTAGTACATTCATGTTCTCCACGTGATGGATTGTAAGAACGCATTTAAGCTCATAACAGGACACACACCATAAGTCACCAAAGACCGTTTTCTCTTACAACATCCTCTAATCACTCTAATACATAATTTCCAAAATGTCCTGTAAACATATTTCACTTCATCAAGGTAGGGAGTAGAGGATAGGCCTTGTTACTGTCCAACTGCAACTAAACTAAATTGGAGTTCGACAGTAATCAGTATGCTATAAGTAATCTTAGTAACAATAAGTAATCTTATATTATACTTATAGCAAACGGATCCACCAAAAACGCCTTTTGGTCATTATGAAATTGTGTAATGACACAGTTGTCTATCTTGAAATGGTTGTAGTGTTTACTATTTGGAAAAACACAATGCTGTAATTATGTTCCACTTGCTTTATAAAGGTTAGTCACTGGCTTGCATTGTGGCAAAAATAACCTCCTAGTACACACTAGGGAGACATCATCCTTTGTCTTATCACACAATGTCAGGGATCCTAAAAGCTGATGATGAGTTCTTAGGTCTCACATTCAAGGCTCTGCAGAGAATCTGTGGGTCCTGGATGCCAGTGATCTCCATCAGCTGGTTCATCAGGATTTTGCTCTGCTGAGGGAAAGGATTGGACAAAGGGAAAACAATAGTTAAGCTTATGATCCTTCATGCAGCGCGCCAGCCAAGGTGTTCTTGGCGGCAATCGCATAGTTTGGGTTAGTGATGGACTGGTATTTGACTCCCATTTGGGCTGACCAAATGGGCAAAACTAGGCCATAAGTTGGCTATATATTGGGAACAGTAATATATATGCCTTCAGTGAGAATCTACAATGTAAATAGTCATGAAAATAAAGAAACACATTGAATGAGAAGGTGTGTCCAAACTTTTGGCCTGTACTATATATATATATATATATATATATATATATATATATATATATATATATATATATATATATATATATACAAATCTATATATATATATTTGGCAATTTGGCCTATTTTCTATTTTCTTCCACTGCTTCCCCATAAAAGGTAGATTTACTATTTCAAATGGTTGAACTAGCCAATGTTACCAGTGTTTAACCCTTGTGTTAACCAGCACATTAATTGCACCATGTACTGTTGTTGGGAAGAAATTGAGGCCCATTTGGCCCCCCCTGCCCTCCTAACTATGAATTGTCACCTTCTTTTTTTAACAAGTGTATCCTTGGTGGGGGTGAGATGTTACATATAAACGTAAGAAATGTATTGAAGCAACCAATTGTGTGCCACTCCACCAAACATCCCATTATCCACATTTAAAGTGTAAACACAAACTCTCAAAGACTGTTTTGACCTCATAGACATTGACACGAAGTAATAAAAAGAAACAACATAAGTCTTCTGAGTCAGAGGCACTATATAAAGCCCCAACAGCAGGTGGACATGTCAGGGTGTCTCTCTCTGTCTCTCTCTCTCACTCTCACACACACACACACACACACACACACACACACACACACACACACACACACACACACACACACACACAGGAAGCCAAGAGCAGACTGACCAGACTTATATGGAGTCTAGGGGCTATCTGAGACCCTCTTGGTTAGTCTCTATTTTAGGCTACTGACATGGATAACATAGGCTTCTGTTTATCATTGCACTCACCATGCCACCATACCATACCTCTCTCTCTCTCTCTCTCACACACACACACACACACACACACACACACACACACACACACACACACACACACACACCTCCTATGTCCAGAGGCAAAACAGTATAACAACTCCACAGAAGTTCTACTGTATGTGAACATTTTACCTTTAGTATAACATCATTAGAGGTTTGTCTCAATGTACTGTGCCTTTTGCAATAGCAACTACAAAGGCCTATTGATAAAAGCAATAGCCGGCGACAGAGCCAAATAGCCTACTGAAAAGTGTAAACGCTAAACTCTACAATAACATGATCAAAAAGAAATGAAATCTTGTATAGCATGTATTTGTAGGCTATTTAATTTAATATGGCACTGATAGGTCCTGTGCCCTATGAGACTAGCAAATGCCAGAGATTTAGCGAGCAAATAGGCAAAAACTTAGATTTGATTTTAGCTTCTTATAAAAAGCTAAAAACAAATGTAAACTTTTATAAATAGGCTGTGAATGTGATTTACTGTTATCTAGCTAATCAGCCACATCATTAAAATACGATTGTGGGACAAGTAGCCTAATTCATATGATATCCAAAGTCTTAATTTTATTGACATACAAACTGTTTGGTGTATTTTCTGTGTGCCGAATTCAGACGTCAAAATTTAAAATGATCATAATGTTTAAAGGTTTTCTTTTCAACCCAGTGTTTAGCTAAAACGATGATAAAAAAAATAGTCATTTTTAGTAGACTACAGGTTTGGGCTTCGCACAACAGAGGGGTTAGTGTTAACGTTAGTTCCTCGGCCATTCCGATGCAAACGTGCAAATGTCACTTGTTATGTTAATAGCAGTTCCATCATCCTTTGCGCTCACCGAGTTCGTTGAGTTTTCTCCGTTTTCAGTCTGTTCACCTCTCATTGCAGATTTAAAAAAAAAAGAAAGACGTCAATTTCTTCCTGTTTTAACCAAACGCTTCTGCACTGACCCCAAGTCAAACCAACTCCATCTGTCAAACGCAGAGAGCGACCAGGCAGCTGCGCGCGCTCACCTGTCAGAACACGCGAGTGCACGAGAACGAGCGCTACAGTTAACGCGCGCGCGCTCTCGCAACGTGACGGGACAGTTTTTCTTTAACGTAATACAATACTTCCGGTGTCTGTGACCGATTTTAAACCGTATGTGTGGTGGAATGCATAGACAGTATATAATGGACCAATAGACCCCGTTGCTCTGGACGGAGACCAGTGAAGGCTATTAGAAGCACTTTTCCGGTGATGGCCAGCTTTACTGCGCAGCCTCCAACTGAGAGAATGTGACGTGAGCAACGTGTCTGAAAGTTGTAAGTCTTCTGGTAGCTGTGCCGAGAGAAATCTCAATCATTCCCAATCTTACAGAGACGGAGACTGTAGGTGTATGTAAGGAGATAACATGGGCACAGGCTAATTATTGATCACTAACATGCTAGTTAACATTAGTAATTAAACCTAAACATCTCATGTAAGTCGAAACTGCCTGCGAGCTTCTCCTGTACTATACGGTAATTCCTCTACTATGCGACAGTAAGTCACTTGGTTATGACACAATCGTTAGCCTATTTTTACAAAAACGTCTGCTACGGAGCCATAACGTGAGGTACAAGGTAATGAAGCCTTTTATACATTGTCGTGTTTCTTTGGAACTAAACAACGGACAAATAGAGTCTTCAAACATTTCTGATGTAAAGTTATTCGCAGTCAAGTGACGTAAAAAAAAAATGGCGGTCAGCGGAATGCTAACAGGAGGTGATGGCCAGTTAGCAACAAAATGGCGCCATGATGGCTCGAGTTCTGAAGCGAAGCTTACCCCCTTGAAGGAATGTTACTAAATACATTTACTGGAGTACTGTAGCCTACCAGACTGTCAAACAGCTTCATACATCAGGCTGTCAGGAACTCTCTCTCCCCTCTCTGCCTCCAAAAAGGCTGGACTACCCCTCTCATACACACAGCACGAGCCATGAGAACTTTCTTTATACAAACTCACATGCCTACACACAGCGCTAGCCACTAACAGAACATTACAAAAACTGCTGCTAATTAGCTACTCATCTTTAATTTATATTTGTTCTATTTGTTATCATTACAGTATTTTTGTTATTGATCTGTACCTTGTTATTGTCCTTGTTGGCAGAGCCGGCCGATCCATAAGCGAACTAAGCGGCTGCTTAGGGCCCCGTGGCTACCAGAGGGCCCCCAAGAGCGCTTAAAATGTCCCACAATAGAGTTCATAACAGAGCCGGTCTATTTAAAGATAAAGTGTTGCTGCTAATAGGTCTCACATAAGTCTTTAAATACTTATTTGCACATTATGAGTGCTTAAACTAATATTTACAATACACAAGTTGGTTTAGTGCCAAGTGCAGTGGCAACATGTTACAATGTGGAGAGTCCCCAAACCAAATCCTGCTTAGGTCCCACAAAAGTCTAGGGCCGGCCCTACTTGTTGGTGCCTCAAAGCATCTAAATACATTTTATAATGTAGGCTAGCCTATGTAGTTTGTAATGTAGCCTATACTGTTCCCATTAACTTTATGATTCCGCGTGAAATATTAAAACCCAAGATGGGTTGGTGTTTTCTTATGGCTGCATCATCACATCTGATGGAAATATTGTACGTGTCCCGTGCATCATCCCATTTCCTTCATCTTTTGCATCTTTAGGGTCTTTTAAAAAGATCAAGCATCACATGACATGCTGTATTTGGTGTTCTCGGCTGGGTTGAAAACACTTTTACAATAACAGATAAGTAAGTACACTAATACACTGGCACTAAACAAACCTTCAGGGAGTCGTGTATCACCTTACCCGGGCAGTGGAAAATCAATATCAGTGGGACCAAAATGTCTGCACTTCCCTGCTTCCTCTACACAGAGTACCGCTTCTCTTGAAACTGTGGATATTTTTGTGTTAACAGAGCGCATGCTTTGATATGACAATTGGATAATACCATCTTAAAGGTTGATTTTGTTTTTCAGCTTGATGTTTCTCATTTTGTTGACGCTGTTGTTCTCAGGTAAGATGCTCTTTTTGGCTAAAGAAATGACAAGACAATTGCATTTTCTAGCATGACGTATTTATTTGTAAATTCAAAATAATCTGAAGGGTTTTGTCCCAAAGATTTCTTCTTTGTGAAAATGTCCATCAAAATTAGGCCAGCTAGAACGTTTTCAGATGTCGTGTGACAGCTTTATGACTCTGCTAAATTTTACTTACATTAGATCAGCGAACAGATTCTGTTTCAGTAGTGTGATCATGGTATTTTTTCTAATTTTTCGTGTGACACATGCACTAATGACCGCATTGGTAAAGAAAAGTTAATATATCCTCTTAATCACTGGTTATCCTAAGGCACCACAACCACCAGTGTAAGCAAATACATTCATATTATTGTATGAAAAGCTTTAGAACTGTAAAGCTATAAAAAGCACACATGTAATGTGGTTTTGCCTTAAACTCTCCTGACTGATAAGAGTATAAACTTAATTTCCTTGAGGTCTGTCAATGTAAAAATGTGATAAACGTATCAATACAACCTGCATTTACCATCAGTATGCACTGTATTGCATTATTATAGTATAGTAGAACCGTACACATAGGGGGATGAAGCACTAATGCATCATTCTGCTTTATGATAAATCATGCACAAGTTTAAGGAGCTGATGGGATCACATTTCACTGGAATTCTACATTGATTTCACGTGACAAATAAAAGTGATTGATTGATCCCTCAAACTTTTAGTAGGCTGAACTAACTGGGTAAAACTGAGCCGAGGGGCCCCTCCTGCCCCCCTCCTGGATCGTTTCTGTTTTGTGCTTGGATGGTACACACAGTATCACTAAATCTATTAGCATTTAATCAAATTATCACTAATAAATTCCCTTCGGGCCCCCAGCGGATCAGGGGGCCCCATGGCCACGCGTTGCCCAGCTGGTGATTTATCTTTTCTTTTCAGCTCATCTGGCTGAATGTGTGCCAGAGAAGCCAAAGAGATCAACTCTGAACCAGCTGACCAGGACCCTCCTCAGGAAATATGACTGCGGCGTTCGACCTGTTCACAACTGGACCAGTCCTACCACGATATACGTAGACCTCATACTGCAGTCTGTCCTTGACGTGGTATGCAAACAATGCTATGATCAGAATCAGTAATCACAAAAGGTTTTATTGCCACAAGAAGTACACTTATGTGGCGTATGAGGTGCAAACATAAACAAACATATTAAACATTGATATGAAATAAACAATAAATACAGGAAAAACAATTATATACACAGTAACTGTTGCATAAGAAAAAAGGCTGAATGGGTTGAGTGCAAAATTTGCAAAGAATATATAGTATATGGGCAGATGTAAATTAAAGGTTAAAGGGATAAAGGTTAGTGCAAGTGTAGTGACTAGGGATGGGGGGGTTACGAGTCAGTGTCAGTCTGGGGCCTTTTTGGTGAGGCTTACTGCTGAGGGGAAGAGCACACTGCTGCTAAAATTCTGTTAGAAAGATCGGATATCATCAGAGTCCACACAGTCTTAATAGAAAACACGTATTATTAAAAAGTATAATTAAGACGTTCTCCTTTTCGCAGGATGGAAAGACTCAGAGCATAACTACAAGTATTTGGTACCGACAGGTAGGTTGGCCTCTCATTTCACTCAGATTTCACTCTTGGTTTCTCGCTGTGAAGTTTCAGGAAAACAAGCATCTCCTCCATAAAATCAGTCTCTTCCAAATTAAAAGAGCTCCAATTATCTACCTCCTCAGTGACCGACTTCTACCGTAAGCATTAAACAACTTATGCAATACAGTGTTTTTTATTTTAGACTTTTTTCAGAATATGCTGCAAGCCTTGGGAATTGAACAGCAACTGTCACATCCCAGTGTGTGTGAATTATTCTAATACACTTCATTTTTTAGTAACAAAGGCAGTTAAGTTTAAGTTTTGGTTTAAATGTTATTGTAAATATTTGCTTCCCATTTCCATATGTACATTTTACGATTTTAGCACAAACCTCCTCCTCTGTTTTCAGATCTGGACAGATGAGTTCCTGGTTTGGGACCCGGAGGAGTTTGATGGCATCACTGAGATCTCACTGTCATCTGATGCCATCTGGATACCTGACGTTATCGTTACCGAATTGTAAGAAATCCTACTAAAACATTTTAGTCTCAGTCTACAGCAGGGCAACCTTTTTAATATGAAGTGCCAATTTACAATGTTCTTGTTAATCAGTGTGCCATATCAGCATTAAATTTGCCATTTTTTTAAATTTTACCTTTATTTAACCAGATTAGTCTCTATAAAATCTCTTTTTCAAGAGAGACCTGGCTAAGATAGCAGAACAAGTTAGTTATATATAAAAACAATTTACAATCACAAAACAATCACAAAAGAGGCAAAGACAACTCAAGTGCATTTCAATTAACTAAAAGTGCCATTAGTTAAAACATTTGCATGTGTGGATGGACTCATGTACTATGGATTTAACATAACCTTTGAAATCATTAAAGGAAATTAGACACTGTAGTTTAAGTGTTTTCTGTAGGTCATTCCAGGTAGAAGGTGCAGCAAACATGAAAGCCTTTTTAAACATCTCTGTCCGGGCTAAATCATCTACCGAGCCCGCTCAGGAAGTGTTATTTTTTTCCTTTGTGCTGCATTGTGTGATGAAGCCAGTCAGAGGCAGAGTAGGGCCTATGCAGAATGCAGATAGGTCTTAATGTTCCTCCTAATTATGTCCTCTGCTCTGCTTCTGTCCTAACTGTTTGTGATTGGTGTTGCAACTGCCCCAAGGCAGAGGTGTCAAAAGTATTCCCATTCATTACTCAGGTAGAAGTAAAGATACTAGGGTTTAAAAACACTTCTGTAGACGTTTAAGTGTCAACTCATGGTTTTTACTCAAGTAAAAGTGTAAAAGTACTGGTTTCAAAACTACTTAAAGTATAAAAGTCAAAATAATGTAAGGGAAAAAAATAATATCAATATGCTTTTTCAAATTAGACGGCGAGTTTTGGAAACTATTAGCTTGTGGTACTTGGGTGCGCAGAGCTTGCAGCGCATTCGAATGGAGTTGTTTTTGCATCCAACCATTTAGAAAAATTCTTCCAGGTTACAACCGGGGACGTAGAAGGGTTGGCTGGTCTTCCTGGCTACTGACCTCCTCGCTGGTGCTCGGTTGGGACATTTTGCTCGAGTTCTCTTGAGTCTCTGCCACGGACATCTTCGTTCGAGGCTACGTACGTCTGCTATTTCCTCGCTGGAGTGTGACGTGACTTGCGTCATGTGCAGGTGCGATGGATCGCATACAAACCAATAGGGTGTCGGAATGGTATATGTTTACTTCTCATCCAACCACAATCAAATTCACTCTCACTGGATGGCGCAATTTATCTGGATAGATTTGGGGTGTTCTTTTGAACACTGACAAGCCAGAATGAAAACAATAGGCTACAAGGCTATTTTTAAAATGTAAGGAGTAGAAAGTACAGATGATTGCGTGAAAATGTAAGGACTAGAAGTAAAAAGTCTGCTGTAAAATAATTACTCCAGTAAAGTATAGCTACCCAAAATTTCTACTTAAAGGAACAGGCCGACTTATTGGGAATTTAGCTTATTCACCATAACCCCCAGAGTTAGACAAGTCGATACATACCTTTCTCATCTCCGTGTGTGCTGTAACGCTGCCTGACGGTTCCAGCATTAGCTTAGCTTAGCACAGATCCTGCAGGTAACTGGTTCCAACTAGCCTACTGCTCCCAATTGTGACAAAAGTGACAAAATAACGCCAACATGTTCCTATTTATATGTTGTGATTTGTAGAGTCACAGCGTGTACAAAAAACAACGTAACATGAGACACAGCCGTCTTCTAACTGTAAACAAACCGGGAACTATATTCTCAGACGCTGAGGGCATATCACTCCGCCCAAGTACTATATTCTTCCGCCTGAGAATATAGTTCCCGGTTTGTTTACAGTTAAAAGACGGCTGTGTCTCATGTTACGTTATTTTTTGTACACGCTGTGACTATAAATCACAATATGTAAATAGGAACATGTTGGCGTTATTTTCTCACTTATTCGGAGCAGTAGGATTACTGGACGCACGGAGATGAGAAGGGTATGTATGGACTTGTCTAACTCTGGGGGTTACGGTGAATAAGCTAAATTCCCAATAAGTTGGCGTGTTCCTTTAAGTAAGGTAACGAAGTATTTGTACTTTGTTACTTGACACCTCTGCCCCAAGGTGATACTTGAAGTCATATTAAATCCAATCAAAAGTAAATTTGAATTCCACAGAGACCACTTGTGATAAACATGTGATCATTCATAGCACTTGGACTAGTCTATATCCACCACGTTCCACTTCCAGGATTGCTCCGTTGCTGCGGGAAATTCCGCCAGATGACACTCTTTTCAGCCGAATGTCCATTACCTCTCGCTTTCTTTGTGTTGGAATTTTAAACTCTATTTGTGAGGACTATGGTTAACTGCTCCTCAGATCTCTGCAGGGTAAATCCAGACAACTAGCTACACTATCTGTCCAATCTGAGTTTTCTGCTGCACGACTAAAACAACTTTTGAACACACCAAAACAAGTTCCTTCCCGAGGCTATTTTGCAGAGGCACCGTGGCTCCACTCAGCGATTAGCGGCGCCCATGGCGATTGTGATTGGTTTAAAGAAACGCCAATAAACCAAAGCGCGTTTTTCTCCCATCCCAAAATGCTGTATGGACTAGCCAGACCCTCCTCCGCAGCGCTGTGGTGGAAGGTCTGGCAATGCGAGACTACACTTGGACCACCAAATGGCCACCACAGCCTGGCCGGTCTCACATTCTGCCCCGTTAGACATGTCTTCCCTTTCCTCCCCTGTCTTTCATGTGTGTTCCCAGTGTGGATGAGGGGAAGTCCCTACCCATCCCCTATGTGTACGTCAACTCCTCTGGCTCAGTGAAGAACTACCGGCCCAAGCAGGTGGTACTGGCCTGCAGCCTGGAGATGTACGCCTTTCCATTTGACAAGCAGAACTGCAGCCTTACCTTCCGCAGCTGGCTTCACTCAGGTGTGTTTTCTGCTTTTGTGTCTGGGTGTTGGAACATCTAGCCAGAATTTTCAATAAAAAAATCATCACTTCTCAGAAACCATTTCAACACCTTAAGATCTCTGCTAGTTCCCCCTAAAAATTGTCAACTGTCTTGTTTTGTCCACAACTCAAATATATTTAGTTTACTGTCACAAGCTAAGTTTCCATCCACTTTTCAATCGAATTATTTGAAGTTTGGTAAAAAAAACTCATGCGAATAAAGCTGGTGAAAGTGTGTTTCCATCAAACAGCTTTAAAGCGAATAAAAACCTGTGTGTAATGACGTCACATGCTGTTTTGCGATTAAATTGGTATATCGAATTGATTGGAGACATTTTAAAGGGTTTCCATTCATTTTTGCACTGAAAGATTCAAGCGAACTTTTGCGAACAAAGTTTTGCTAGACAGTTGTTAATATTAGAAGCCAAGCTATACGCTCCGATGGGCCTTTGGCTGAGGATCTGATCCAGCTCATCTAAAAGGTGGAACTTGCCTTATATTTTCCCTTCGGCACCGCTGAGAGACAACTCTTTTTTTTGAGCCGTGTATCGCTGTTTGAGCGCCTTCCATTTACTCCGCAGGACGTCCCACGGCTTGTCGTAAGGGACATTCTAAAAAGCTTAACGTGGTTTAATGTATCTAAACAACGATCAATCATCACCAGATTTATCATGGTCATATCTTGTCATGAACACTTAAGCCTGTCAAAAAAACTAAATCGAAATCCAACGATTATAGAAGTTATCTCACGTTAATGTGTCAGATGACAACCATATAATAATTGGACATTGGGTTAGATTATTTGACAGTTTTCCGTGGTTATGATGGGTAATCTGAGAGAGAAATTTGGTGATGATTGATCATTGTTTTGGTACATTAAACCACGTTAAGCTTTTTCCTCGCCATACAGCCACTGATGAAGAAAACAACGTGAGATAACTTCTATAATCGTTGGATTTCGATTTAGTTTTTTTGACAGGCGTAAGTGTTCATGACAAGATATGACCATGATAAATCTGGTGATGATTGATCGTTGTTTAGATACATTAAACCACGTTAAGCTTTTTTCACGTTAAGCGTTTTTAGAATGTAACCTTTGTTGGTCATTTCCTTCACGAGCTCCTGATAAATGATGGCGTTTCTTAGATTTTTGCTATCTAAAATAGCTGTTATATTTTTCTGGTAAATTAAATTAAAAAAGTATCTCGTCTCCTCGTTTGTCCACTTACATCTGTTTTTGTTGACACCTGTCACGTGTGCAAACAGAGCGGAAATACTGGGCGGAAATGAACTGCAACTTCTTCTTCGTTTTATTGCGGGTTGCAACCATAAAATGACCTAAAACTTAATCGCAATTCATTATTTATTCGGCAAATAATGTTTCCATCAGCGTTTATCGCATGAGCCGTATATCGATCAAGAGAAAATCCGATGAGACCGAACGTATTTTCTTTGAGTCGATATTCATGAAATTCAATCGGATTTTACTGTTTCCATAAGGCATTTTTCATTCGATATCACTTAATTCGGATAAAAACGGGTCGATGGAAACATAGCTACAGAGGAGTGAAGAAACTAGAAAATAGTCACATTTTAGAAGGTGGAATCAGAGAATTTTTACTTACTGCATAACTGAGCAAACTTCCACTGGTAAGAAGCGGTTGAAAGCTCAGGAAAAAAAGTAGTAAATGACCCTTGAGTTGAGATCATTTTGTTACACATTCTTCATCAGTTGCTTACCAGCTGAGGTGGTTGGACTCTGATGGATACATGCAGGAATAATGAAATAGAAAGACAGGATATACAATTTCAAATGTACCTTGTTTGCACATCTTTAAATGAAATCCATAAAAGGAAATATTTAAAGCTTTCCTTTTTGTCCTTCATTATCTCTCCCTCTTGCAGTGAAGGAAATAGACCTGGCGCTGTGGAGGAGTGCAGAGGCCATCGCTAATGATAAGAGGGAGTTCATGAATGACGGAGAATGGGAACTGTTGTCCATTCCTTCCAGCTACTGGCAGATCCACCAAGACAACACTGACTATGCCCACATCCAGTTCAATGTCTGTGCTTCATTGTCTCAATCGTGTACATTCGTCACATTAACAGAGGGAATTATTTAAATCAGTTAAAGTAAAGTAAAGCAGTACAAAGGTACAATTGTGACAGAAACCATACTGTCAGTTATTTGAATATAATCCTGATGTCTAATGGTGTAGTGTTGTGGAACAGCTCTTTAACAAGTGAACAAGTAGCTGCACTATGATGGCGGCGATTGCTTATCGATGGCGAGCTCTAAACTGTAGTCCCTCTGTGGGTTAGCCCCCCCCACCCTCCCTCTGCGGTGGAATTGTAAAGTGTAAAGCAATTGGCCGCGACCTTCATGGATTGAGCTAGTGAGCTAATGCCAAACGATGAGAGCAAGACCCTTTCTGGCAAGTAAAAAGACAGATAGAGAGGGAGGCTGATAGACAGGGGAGGGTGAGTGACCATAATGAGACTGTCTCAGTGGTTGCCTGATCAATGGACCTCTTGTTAGTGGTGAAGAAAATGGCCCCATAGCCCATCGCAGGTGGACCAGCGAGGGCTGCTATTTATTCAGCTCAAAGAGCGAAAAGGCTTTCTGATAACGGAGCATTTCATGACTCACTGGGATATTGTTATGCTGTGGCAGTTTTGTAGCTAAAAGGTATTCATGCAAAATGAAAAGGGTTTTTTCATGGAAAATGCTTTTATCCATTTCCAGTTCTGATAAAAGTGTTATTTGAACTAAACTTGATAAAGATCTGTAAAAGTAACAGCTATTTCAAACCCTGGACAAATAAAAGCAAAACCTATCTGCACGGCTAGACACCACTAGAGGGAACATGTGTTTGAATAAATGATATTATTTCGGAGTGTGTCCATCAGATCTTAGCTCTCTGTCCTCATCTATCATTCAGGTGTTGATCCGCCGGCGCCCCCTGCTGTATGTGGTGGGTCTCCTCATCCCCAGCATCTTCCTCATGCTGGTGGATGTGATCAGCTTCTACCTGCCTCTGAACAGCGGTACACGCATTGCCTTTAAGGTCAGCATACTGCTGGGCTACACCGTCTTCAGAGTCAACCTGATGGATGACCTGCCCGCCACCGCAGTCAGAACGCCACTCATAGGTGGGATGTTTTATGTTTGTTGTTTAGATCAATTCAGAATATTTTTTTTATTACCATTCTATCAATTTTTCTTTGTTTATAGACCCAATTCTTTTGTCCTCCTTCAGTTTGGTTGTCATACGTTTTTTTTTTCCATCACCTTGATTTTATCGGTTTGGTATACTTTAAATTAAAATAAATGGACAATAAATTTTGTCCGGTTGTTTATTTTGTTGTTATTGCATATTGAACACATTCAAAAATGTCTGAAAAGCCTTAACTCCTCTATAATAATAATAATAATACATTTTATTTATATAGTGCTTTACATGCTACTCAAAGATACTTTACAGTAAAACCAGCACATATAGCACATTAAAAACAGATACACAATAAAACCAACACATTACACAAGCATATTAAATAACAATAAAACCAGTAACTATCAGGTGAGAAATGTAAGACTTTTGTATGTGGAAATCTAATCTGAAGAGGTGTGCTCTCATTAGTGTTTTGAATGTGGTCAGTACAGTCACGGATGTGTGTGGGTAGGGAGTTCCACAGGGAGGGGGCTGCGATGGTGAAAGCTTGGTTACCCCAGGTACGGTGCTTGGTCCTGAGTGGTGGGGAGAGGAGGTTTGCGTCAGAGGAGCGAAGAGTAGAGTTCCTTAGAAAGACATCAGTACAGAGCATTCTCATGTTTACCAGCCCGGCCTGGTTTATTATGTGTAATAGAATAAAAGGGATGAAAGAGAAAAAAGAACTGGGTCATATTCAGTTTCAGTCCAAGACCAGTTAAATAAAAAACTATGTGATGACACTTGTAATGTCTTACTCCTTGTATTGACCATAATGTATTGTGGAAGTATCCAGCATTGGGAGCTTTTCTGTTTTCTCTCCCATCTCCATTCAGGTGTGTTCTTCGCGGTGTGCATGGCCATGCTGATGCTCAGCCTGATCAAGTCTATTCTGGTGGTGAAGCTGCTCCACCACAGTGAGAAGGAGGTCAGACAAATGTCAGTGTCTGCCTGCCTGCTGGACAAGTACGGCTCAGCTTGTCACGGCTTCACAGAGAGCGCTTTAACCTCCATTAAGACCCTCGATCACATCAACCTGTCCGGAGGTAAGCTACAAGTTCAAAGATTGAGATTTTCCAAAAGACCTTCTGACAGGTGTGTTTTTGCAAGGGCAAAGGAACACTTGGATAAAAGGAAGCCAAGGCACCTTGTCGGCGAGAAAGCTTAAACTCTAAAAATCTAAAACATTTTGGATGCTACAGATGTTCTGGTATTGTTGTTGGCCACACAAATGCATTTTGACTAATGCATGGAAACAGGCTGTCCTCATGAACCATTCGTACATATCGGCTAAAATGAACAGCACGTGACTGGCCGTCACGTGACCGGCCGGCCGTTGGCGTAATTTCGTAAGATACCGTACGAATAGTTGTGCATGTTTTCGTACGATATCATACAAACCTGTTTATGAGAATGTGTTGCAGATGGAAAACGGGAGTGCGTTGACTTGTGTTTTACTGACTAGTAATATTTGTTAACCTTGAATATCAAGGTTTATTAATTATCAGTTCCATACATTCACCCTGGGAGCTGCTTATTAATGCGACCAGTCTTGAACGGTTTGGTTACTTGACAACTCTGAAAACTGTTTGGTTACCACAGTTCTGTGCTTTATATTATGAAATCATCTCAGGGCTAAAATGATCTTAAACTATATATACACACACACTTCAGCTTGAGGCAAGTTTTTTTAACAAAAGCATTTATAAAGACTTAAGACAAGGAGTCGGAGGAGCAGCTGGTTGTGGAAGTATTTTTTTTTTAAATCTCTGTAAAATCCCATCTGAAAGCTTTCTATTAATAATGATAAAAGAGGAGGAAGAGCTGTTCTACGGCCAGCTGAGATCAACAACAACAGATCAACTGTCTGTATTAAAGTGTTTGGGAACTGAGCCTTTTTGAAAGTATAGCAATACTGATGTCAAGAATATGAATAAAATTGTCCCATCCATAATAATTGGTTTCAATTGTCCACATTTATTTACAGAAACTGAATGAATCTATACTAATTGTTCACATCTTTGCTCTTCTCATAGATTATGAGCTTGAGCCCTCACTGGAGGAGGATCTGCTGTCCCTGAATGAGATCCAGAATGCTCCATCTGGGCTGGAGTGGCTTCTCCAGGAGCTGGTTTCCCTCCGCTTGGCTTTATCACAGGAGGACAATGAGTCTTCGGCTCAGGCTGAATGGCTTGCCCTCTGCTCAAAGCTCGACTGTTTCCTGTTTCGCCTTTACCTCTTGGTTCTGGCCTCGTATGCCGGTACGCTGCTGATGCTCTGGGCCAGTTGGAGCTTTGCCTGACCGCCCGATCACAGACTTTGTGATGTTCTTATGTGATGTTTACCATATCTACAGTGATTCTGGATTCAGTACTTTATTCTCTTGGAGAAGCCTAAATATGTTACAATGCAAAAGGAAGGATGCAGAAGTATTATTGTAGACAGAACAATATGTATTTAAAATATACTTCAAAAAGTGGTCCCGTTTAATTTCCCTCCCACAATAGTTAATAGAATAGGATCCACTTTATGTTTTGTGCCGATGTTAACCAATGCTTTTAAAATATATCATTACAATTGACCTCTTAGCTTATATAAATTAAGTTAAGGCAGAGCACTTAAGTCGCACGCTTGCTTGTTAGTATCATTTCGTCATGTTCATAAAAGTGGCCTTTATAAACTGGGTCTATTACTCTTCTGATTCACCACTTCAACGCCAACACTGATAGCTGTGCAACTTCCTTCTCATGTCATTAAAGCTTTCGTATTATCTTGATGAATCCTGATGTATATTTCTTTTCTTTTTTTAAGATAATTTTTTGGGCATTTTCTGCCTTTATTTTTGACAGGACAGCTGAATACATGAAAGGGGAGAGAGAGGGGGCAATGTAACATGCAGCAAAGGGCCGCAGGTCGGAGTCGAACCTGGGCCCGCTGCGTCGAGGAGCAAACCTCTATATATGGGCGTCCGCTCTACCAACTGAGCTACCTGGGCGCCCCCTGATGTATATTTCTGTATCTGAGGCAGTACACTAAGTGTTTGGGGATTAGCTCTCTTAGCAGAATCCCCATTACTGCTCGTATTCATTGAGAGCTCTCAAACAGCAGAGCCTTTTCCACCAAATCTAACTGTGTAACCATTTGCAATAAATGGTAAATTCTTTGATGTAGGTGTCTTGGAGGTAAAACCTGGAGTGCACCTTAAGTGTCTGAAATAATCCCTCATTGCACAGAAAGACTGTACACACGCTATGATAAGTATGGTAGGTCAAAGATGAAGCAGGAAAACCATCTGGAAACTATGATACATGTTTACAATGGACAATTTGGGTAATCATTTTACCGTTTGCCTTGGTTTTCTCTTCCAAATAAGTTTGGCTTATGCGTTAGCTTACAACCTATCAGGTCATGTTTCTTGCCCCGTCTAACTTCTTTTTTTGTAGTCACTATGTTCCCAGATCCCAGCTATTGATGATACAAATGATTGCCCAAGCTAAAAGAATAAAAATTCAAGTTGTCTGAAACTACAACTATCCTTTAAACATTAGGCTCATTCGAGATGAGCCAGGTCTGTGCAGGATTGATCACCGGCGATCGCTGCCCAATGCATGCCGGTTAGATTTGTGTCCGAATTGCTCCGACGTCATGCACACGTGGGCAATGATAACCTCATGAGATCAAGGCGGCCGCAGGTTTGAGACGCAGGCAGCGCAGTTGCTTTTTACTGACTGCAAGTCTCAGGGGGACCCAGGGCATGCTGGGAAACGCCTGCCTCTTAGCTGATCTAACAGCTGATTGGTTCAGAATCGACTCAACATGACGGGTTTTTTTTATTGCCATTTGTCTGATTTAAAGGCTTATTCTGTACAGAATACATGTTGTGTAGCTGATACTTTTATTTAGAAATCAAGGACTAAATCCATTCAACTTACAGATCATCTAGTCTGTTGTTCATTAACATCAGCAACAGATCATATGTAGAGCATTTTGACAGCTACTCTGTCTTAATAAAAACAACTGGAGACTGTGTACAAGCTGATATATGGGTCTGATAACATTTTATTGAATCAGAATCGGACCTAACAGGATGTGAGTGTTTCTGTGACTTCCTGTTCAGCCCAAAGGGTGCTGGAAACGGCTGGAAACTGTTCGACTTGCCGCATGCTCTTGTCCACTTTATAGGCGAGGCGCAGTTCATCTCAAACAAGCCTAAATATTATGTTTGCCTATCCTCAAGATATTGCACTGCCACTGTATAGCAACATTATAGTTAGAGAGAGACATTATTGTATCGCCTGTTATCATGAATTCCCGACAGTGTAGATTTACTCAAGGATAATGTATAATAAAGCAGCTCTCTGGAGAAAATCCTCAGTGCCAGTGTGATGTTATGATATTGTATTCATACTTTAATCTCCATCCCACAGCCACAAAATAGATCAATAAAACCCATTCAAAGCTCAAGTGCTGTGTCTCTATTCCCTGTTGGTTTCCTAATAGTCATGACTAGAATATCAAGAGTGCATCATAGCAAACTTGCTGGTGGAAAGATCTGTATAAATGAAATTTTCACAGTATGTGTAAACCTCTTCTTCCAGGGGATCTGGTTACATGATGTTATGCAACCAAGCTGAAGATAAATGTTTAATCAATGCTTTGTTCCTGTCTGTATGAGTTAATGGCTGAACGTCAAGTTCAAGGCTTTATGTTTTCACTTTGTTGTGAATATGAATGTCATCCTAAGATCCAAAATTATTTTGTAATAAAAGAAACCAGGAACCTGTCAATTCTTATTGCTGAATTACATATATGATACATTTTAAAAAGACAGCAATGAGCCATCACAGTAGGGCTGGGCGATATATCGCTATAAAAAAATATCGGGATATATATCGTATATCGATATTCAGCCAAAATATATCGGGATATGACTTTTGGTCCATATCGCCCAGCCCTACCTCACAGGCTGCATTGTTCATGTTCATGCAATATTCATTATTTTTGCATTGTGAGAAACAGTTTAATTAGCTCAAAAAGCAGCCCACCAAATACATTTGTAGGAACATTTAAACCAAATTTGTGTTTGATGTTCAGGAATCGAGTTTTATAGCCGTTTGCAATGTGATCTCATGACTTCGCGTAAACATACAGGCCACTTTCCTAAAGCCAAATGGCGTGTTATCTGTACGCATTTTGAGCTATCCGTGTGTATGTCTACGATCTATACAGCAGACGGCAGCCTGCAACGTCACAGCGTAAACATACACACCATGTGGCACTTTCTAAAGCCACGTGGCGTTTGACAGTGAATTGATCCAAAGAAAGCATGGGAAGGTAAAAAACAACCCTCTAGATAAACACATATCCCCTTATACTGGTATCCTCTGATTGGTGCATCAATGAAATGCAATCAAATGTTATATCCTCTTCTCTTATGTTAATGGTTGACTTTAACAAAGTTCATGAAATAAGATTGGAAACTGCTGCCATTTCTTTAAAAGAAAATTCTAACTTTACATTTTCATTCCACAAGAATGTAAATTCAAAGCCAATTTACATTAAATTTCCGGTTAACCATGGCATGGTTATTCTTGGGAGTTATACTACAAAAGTATGTGGGCACACGTGTCCATATACTTGTGTGCTTTTGGTCTAGAGCAATTGTTGATATTGTTGT
Source organism: Perca flavescens (assembly GCF_004354835.1). Lineage (NCBI taxonomy): Eukaryota > Metazoa > Chordata > Actinopteri > Perciformes > Percidae > Perca > Perca flavescens. The sequence goes on along the minus strand of NC_041343.1, from coordinate 27,810,700 downwards.
TGTCCTGTGAAAACCATGTGTCTCCAAAATGCCAACAATTTTATGAGTTAAGCTTTGGGGCATTAATGCATTTTTCAGATAATCCAATGGGGTCTTTACCTTCACCAAGAAGGTTATGTTTTTGGTTCAGTTTGTCTGTTTTCTGTTTTGGTTGTCTGTCAGTGGATTATGGAAAAAACCATTGCCCGATTTTCACGTAACTTGGTGGAAGGGTGTAGAATGGGCCAAGGAAGGAACACATTACATTTTAGTTCCGATCCGAATCCCCCGGGCGGATACACAAATAACTTTCGTTAACAAAGAAAGAGCATGCATTCATGTGGTGTCGTATAAATTGGAGCATGAGCTGGAAAAGTTCATCTGCATTAACATTGTGAGATAGGGCATGCCATGGTGGAGGTCCGTGCTCTGAGAGTGCCCTTCAAGTTTAAAATTATGTATCTTAGGAAGTATGAGCATTTTCTCATACCATTAATGAAAACTTAATCTTTCAGTCTATCTGAAAAGAATAAACAAATTTGGAGAAGCATAGTTTTTACTGGATAAGCATATGTGTTTTGTCACTGGCCTGCACAGAGCCCTGACCTCAACTCCATCCAACAGCATGTTGTTTTAAATGTGCTACACAAATAAAGTTTGACTTGACCTTTGAGATGCATTGGAACGACTGCAAATCAGATCATATCGCCCAACCTCTAGTGGCTGAATGTAAGATAATATTTCTATTCACATTTTCCTATACATCATGAACACACAAATAAAAATGTATTTAAATAAATCATTTTATTTTTTATATTGGCAGCCTCGAAAGCCTTCAACATTTGGGATAGCAATGTTAAGAGGGAAATAAGTATGCCACTATGGCCACAGTGGGTTTTATGTGATAAAGGACAAATAATTAGATGCTGAAACTTTGCTGTCAGTGAGTTAACACTCTTGCCTGACAGTCTCTTAATTGTGCTAAATCACTGTAACACATTGGCCCGGTGTTGGCGTACTACATAATTAAATGATTACTCAGACATGACAAACGATCCGGTCAATAGCTTTCATTTCTGCAGTCTCTCAGCTCCATTTATCTCCGAGAGCTGCTGCTACTTTATTGAACAAGGAGTGGCGTCAGAGCAGATGGATACACCCTTATGAGTGACACTAACAAGGTTTTGATAGTGGATGAGAGTGAAGTGATGGATATAGTGGATGGATACGGAGGATATGGGTGTCAGGCATCCCGAGGCCTTTCATCAGAGCAGCCGGCAGACTACCACAGCAGGAGAAGAAAACAAAGGTGAACAGGCACCATGAGGCTCTCATCAGCCAGGACAGCACTCATCTTCCTTCTAATTCAAGGAGCATCAAGAGCCTGCACAGGTACAGTACAGCAGCTTCTGTTTTACACTCCATTATATGCGTTCAAACATTTGAACTGTTATCTTAGTAGTAGTAGTAGTAGTAGTAGTAGTATCTACAAGGTTATTTATCAGATAATTTAGGATTGCATCAAAGCTAAAGTGCCAAAATAAATAACATTTTATACCCAATTACAATAAATTCCATTTAAAACATCAACAAAATGTCATGTTTTATTGTGTTTCGTCATTGTGATAAATTATTAGTTTTACAAATGTTATTTGGTTAGAATGGTGAATTAGACAAAGGTTACCAAGCCATTAGGGATGAATGGCACGGTTTTTTTTCTAAATACAGTATATAGCTTTAAAATATAGATGTTGCATTTCTTGTTTTGTTTTATTTGTATAAATAAATACTGCCAATAAAAACTAATACTTACAAAAATGCATATACTCAGGATAAGAGTTATCTTGAGTTAAAGTAAGTAGCATGAAATATATCACATTTCATTGCATGGAAATGTAATTCAATATACTGTGGCACCACAACAAGTGACGCTACTTACAATCATCCAGCTAGGAACTGTTACTAAGTATATATACAATTTTTAAATTAATTATTTCATTTTACGATTGTTTTTACACTGTTTTTATGCTTTTCACTTTCTTTAAAGGTCCAGTTTTAACTTGAAATAGAACTGAGTATATATTTAGTTTTTTCTGCTGCCGTTTAAACTGTGCAAACATTTGCAAATAAACACTATTTACATTTAAAAAGCATTTTAATCAGCGAGATCTTATTATAACTAAGAAGCTATTTATTCCAATGATTAGGTTTGCTCAGTTGTGATAAATTGTGTTTACACAAAGGTCTGATAAATAAATAGCTTTTTATTTACTTATTCAAAAATGTTCATCTCCTGCTGACAACATAAGAGATTGAAACTGTAGGTTTGACTTTTTTATGTCAGTGCACATAAAACGATTCGTATTGTTTACATTTTCAGTGAAGAAACTGGGCAGCAGCACAGGAAGATTTGCCAACGCCACGTTAGTGCGCCTATCTGAGTTTTTGAGTGCGGGATATAAGAAGGGAGTGAGACCAGTGAAAGACTGGAGGACGTCCACCATAGTGGCCATAGACCTCATGGTTTACTCCATCCTCAATGTGGTGAGTTACACACAACCAGAAAGTCACACTAGCCTGCAAACAGTGAAGCGCAATGCCTTTTTATTTATATTATTTACTGTGTCATGACTCCTTTTATTATTGTTTTATACGCCATCTGGATAATTATCTGCGTTACACATACAAACGTGTGCAAACCTCATTGAGGCTTTACAGGGTTTAATTGATTTGTAATTAATGGATTAACCTCCTATGGGCCCTGCGGCAACAAATTAGCTGCCGATTTTGTGCAGACTGTACTGGCCCCAGGTTTGCTGTGTGATAATTTGATTTAACACATTAATTTAGAAATACGCATAAACACAAACCTTGAGACAGGGACTCTCTTTAAGGCAGGGCTTCAAGATTATACACCATCCAACTTAATCACGAAGTCTGGAGTCTAGTTCTGGAGTTCAGGGGCCTATAGGGTAGGGCTGTGCAATCATATTGAATTTTAATTGCGATTACGGCTCCTAAATATCACAAAAAACAATGTAATCGAGAAAAACTAATATTTTGCACATTATGTTTTGCAAGCTTACACTTATTTTGTCCTCTATTCTTAACAAAAAAAAAAGTTAAGGAAAAATATTAGGGGACATTTCACAGTTCCAGATGTTTTCACTGTTGATTTGTGCAACTGTTTCACTGTTTTTTTAAGACCAATAAATTCAACATCTTTCCAAAAGTCAATGAGTAATCGTGTTAAATAATCGTGATGATTTTTTTTCCATAATTGAGCCCCCCGCACGCACGCACGCACGCACGCACGCACGCTTTTCGATTAAATATGCTCAGTAGCTCCCTCTTCTACAACTTACAAGAGCCGATGGGTTTAATTTATGAAAGCATGTATGTTTTAGAATATATTTGAATTATTAATTTGAAGCTTTATTTAAAATAACTCCATAAACAAGGTGTTACGTTTAAATCTGTAAATGTTATAACTATAATTTATTATGAACAAAGTATATATGTATTTTATATAAATAGTAAACAATGAATAAAATATACAATGAATTATATTACAATATACTGAATGTAAAAAATATTTTATCTGAAAGATAAAATATGATTGAAACTGAAAACAGATGTCTTATTGTGTTCCACTACAGGATGAGAAGAACCAGGTTTTGACAACATATGTGTGGTACAGACAGGTAAAACAACAAAGAATCCTCACACGTACTGTAGGTTGCTTACTGTAGCTACTTTGGTTTACTTCACGATTACACTATCAAATGTTAGATCGATTAAAAAAAGATAGTGGTTTGGCTTAAACATTACCAAGGAATGAACAAGCGTTTCCTGGGTGAAAGTATTTTTTTTTCACCGCGAGGTGATCTCTGCTCTCCGATTTGAAAGCGCTGCGTATTATGTTGACACCACGTTGTGCCATTTCATTTTCAGATTATTTTTCATTGAACACTGAAGTTCATAAATAAGTTTGGGCATGGCCGACTGAGTGGCACTCTATCCATGGTATTGAAATGGGGATGTAATTATTGCATGTTTGGTTTTGTTGTGCATGATCACAAATCGCACCCTGGCTATATGACTTTACAGCATTATACATATAACGTTACTAAGACACTAATGCTATAATATTTACTAATTTAGCTTATCCATTCTTCAATATTTTAGTCATGGACGGATGAATTCCTGGTGTGGAACCCAGAAGACTTTGATGAAGTCAAACAAGTTTCTTTACCTACCAATAACGTGTGGGTGCCTGACATCCTCATCAATGAGTTGTAAGAACGGCGCCTGTTGATTATTTCCGTTACTGCTGTTATTCTACCAGGGTCGGTCTTTACTCCTAAACTAATTGTTGACATTTTTTGTCTCTAACCTGCAGTGTAGATGTGGGGAAGTCTCCAGACATACCTTATGTCTATGTGACACATGATGGACTGGTGCGCAACTACAAACCTATCCAGGTGGTCACAGCCTGCACTCTCAACATCTACAACTTCCCATTTGATGTCCAGAAATGCAGTCTTACCTTCCAGAGCTGGCTACATACCAGTAAGACATATCCCATTGACTTCACACACATTTACAGTCAGACTGATCTCATGAAATGGCGTATGTATGACACGCCAATTCGTATGCCATTTTATGCATCTTTATAACACGGCAATTGCTTTTTAGCGTGTTTATCAACGCCGTTCAGCCGCCATTGACCTACATTATGTGTGAATTTCCACCATAGCGAGTAGTATGAAAGGACGCAAGTCCGCAGATGGGTAAAACACAGGACTTTCACCCAGGAGAGCCGGGGTCGCGCCCTGCGTGTGACGTTTTTCAACCGTTTTTTTTTTTTTTTTTTGTAAAGCCTTCCCCAATGTTCTTTCCTAAACCCAACAGTTTATTGTTTCCCTACGCGTGTGACTTTGGTCACTGTTGTGTTTTTGTCAGATTTTTTGTGTGTAACTAAAGCCTTTCCCAATGTTCTTTTCCTAAACCCAACCTTTTATTTATTTTTTTAACACGTGTGGGACGTTGTTCTCGTGATAGTACGCCACCTTCTCGTGATAACACGTGGCGTGTATGTTTACATCTGCTGTATACAGCGTAGACATACACGTGGATAGCTCAAAATGCGCACAGATAACACACCATTTGGCTTTAGGAAAGTGGCATGTATGTTTACGCAAAGTCATGATGCCATGTTGTTTACAGTACAATGTGTGATTAAACTTTTGTTTTGGGTAAAACATCACCTGTACAATCTAATTGGTTTTAAAGGGTTCTTCAGACATTTAAGCCTCCATAAAGAAAGTGATAATCAATCATCAGGATCTGCATTTGCAGTGCTCATAAAAAAAAGACTAAATTTTTCCATGTGTGTAGTTTTAACAGGTTAAGGTTTCTAAAAATATGGTCTCCAACTACATAAAAAATTACTACTACTTTCCCTAGCTGCATTAAGAAAGACAGTGTTTGCTTTGTTTCAACTCCAAAATGAACACAGAATGGAACCCACTTCCATTAGAAACAATTAAATAATTAGTTTAAACCTGCATTTTATAACCGTTTATTACAAACTGAGTCCCATTTTCATATTTTTGTCCATCATTTCTATCAATACTAATAACAATGTATTAACCAAGTTAATTGCGGAGATCTGCGAGCTCAGCGACACCCCTAATAAGAACAATGGGTAAATAAACACAAGCAGTCAGACGACCTGAGCCAAACTTATTTAGAAGAGAAAACTAAAGGAGAACGCTTAAATTGTTCCCCAAACTCTCCATTGTAAACATTAGGACTGTACCAACTTAGAATGTTGTCAGTCAAATCGGATTTGGCTGTTCAATACAAATTTTCAACTTTTTTTCCGTTCATATCTATAGACTATCAAGCAAGGCTTCATTGAACTGCCAGATTTTTTAACGGAGTAATCTGCCATTATGCCACTTTCAATGTAATTCTGGCAAAGTGGACAAAAATATTCACCGGCATCAGAAAACAACATCCGGCTCTCTCTTCAACTCTTCTCATTAAGACTTGAGTGGAACAACCGCTCTGTTCTGCTCATCCATGAACTCCCCCCTGCTGTGACATGTGTGCTTAGAAAGCTGAGTGGAGGGTGAAAGGTAACCTGTTGCCACGGCCGTTTCATGCTGCTCCCGACATTGTGTTCGATCTGCAGTTGATGACATCAACATCACCCTGATGCGAAGCCCTGAGGAGCTAAGGGAGGACAAGAGTGTCTTCATGAACCAAGGAGAGTGGGAGCTGCTTCATATACTGTCCAACTACAAGATCTTCAGTGTGGACAATGATGACTATTATGCTGAGATGAAGTTCCATGTAAGCATTTGTAATATTGATTGTACGATTTGTGTGTATGTTATTTGTGGCATAGATGGGGGGGATGATGTATCTAGTACACAAAACTCACCAAAATAAACAGAGCTGAATTAGTTTCAATTAGAGCTGGGCGATATGGAGAAAATCAAATATCACGATATTCTTGACCAAATACCTCGATATCGATATTGCGCCGATATTCTAGGGTTGACAATTGGGGCTTTAACAAAATATCTTCATACTTTCACACAGATTTTAAATAATCATCAGTAATGTGGACATAATGTCTAAGTGGGAAAAAGGCAAATAATAGAACAGCTAGAACAGTCTGGTAAGTTCAGAAAAGTATCACTTTACAGTAATGCAGCCTTTAAAACCAGGAAAAGACAACACTTATGTCATATCGCGATATTACGATATCCAAAATCTAAGACGATATCTAATCTCATATCACGATATTGATATAATATCGATATATTGCCCAGCCCTAGTCTCAATGGCAATTTCCCTAATTGCTCTTCTGAGATTCACACACCTTACTGAAAAGTTACTGTGTACTGGCTAATACAAGCCCCCCCCTGCTCCCCTCACACAGAATAGCGTTACATAGAGCTAAATCTCGCAGGCCTGTATGTAGCTGGAGTGCAGTGTGGCTTAACGTTACAGTTGAGTAATATTCACTGAAATTACTAAAGGCAAATAAAGTTCCACTTACAGTTTGGTTTTAGTCCTGGGGACGGCTTGTGTCGAAGGTCTCAGGCACCGAGAGGCATTTCCGGTCACAAACGGCGCTATCTGACTTGAAGCATCTTGTCCAACAGGTGCCTTCATCACAATTAATTAACGTTAGCCGAGCTGTTAGCATCACACATTGCTCAATTACTCCCACTAGCTAAGTGGCTAGCTGCTAAGCGATTTCAGTTAAGCTACTGACAGAATTCACACGCACGCGCGCGCTAACGTTTAGGTTAATCATCTGAAATGAAGTACTGAAAAGTTCGTGCTGGTGTCCTAACTTAGCTACTTCTATTATTTTTCCTCCATTTCGTTTCACTTTTTTCTTTGCTAGTTGCCGCTGACAGCGCTCAGAGTAGCGTGTATCTGCCGACTCCGCCCTCTCTTTTTCGTTTCCTCACCTTCTGCCAATCACAACAGGTATCACTAACAGACTAGGCCTACTAACTCACCACTGATTGACCAATAAAAACTGTTTTTATTTTACATCAGATCGTCACCTCTGATAACATATTATTTAGAACTAAATCATTTACCATTTAAGCTCCTTATTGAGTTATTTACATAACTTTATTTAAAACTGAATTAGGCTACTTTTTAATTGAATTTTCTTAATTTTTTTAATGAATCTTATGCTGTTTTTAATGAATCTTATGCTGTTTTCACACAACTTTATTCAAAACTAAATTATTTCAATTCCCACTTTTGACTTTTTCGGGGCTATCTTTTGTTTAGCAACATGTTAAAGAACATTCTAAATATTTAAAAAACCAGGTCCCTGGTTCAAATCAGTCTCTCTACTGTCAACTCTGTAAGAAAAGATTCCCCCAAAAAATACTAAATAAAAAGGAACTGTGGGCCCAAATAATTGTGTATGTTTTGGAAAATATTCTTATTTGCTTTCTTTGTAAGCGTGAGATGAGAAGATTGAAAATATGAATAATACTATTGCTATATTGATACAGGGATGAAGTTAGGACATACTGTAGTTTGGCATAACAACAAACCAAAAGCATGTGCACACCAACCGCTCACTATAGACGAAAATACTGCTCACAACTCAGATTGATAAACTTATTTTGTTACTTTTACTGTTCTGTTTGTATGGATGAGGTACAACGTGTTAATTATTAACAGTCTTAGAACAAAGCCATGTTGGTTTTTTCCCCCTGTTTCCAGTGTTTTTGCTTAGCTAAGCTAACCACATTATGCCTTTTTTCACAGTACACATATTGACTTGACTTTAAACCTACATTTCCCAGGTGGTGATCCGACGGCGGCCGTTGTTCTACACTGTGAACCTGCTGCTGCCCAGTATCTTCTTGATGGTGATGGACATTGTGGGTTTCTATCTGCCACCAGACAGTGGAGAGAGGGTTTCCTTCAAGATCACGTTGCTGCTGGGCTACTCTGTCTTCCTCATCATTGTATCTGACACTCTGCCTGCCACCGCCATAGGAACCCCGCTGATAGGTGACTGGGACCTATTGCTGCTTATCAGCAGTTTGCATTCAGAACAGGATTTCTGCGAGGAGTGTCAGCCCATGATTTTAAAATAGTGTGCCTCTAAATTCATGCGTAAATAAGAAAGGAAATAGCTTTGTAAATTGAGATGTCAGGAGAGCACAAAAAAAAATTGAGCAACACTTACTCTGCAAGTCAAGCATGCAGGGACAGATCGGTGTGGGCAAAGCAACTTCTGAGAGTGCAATTAGACTAAATTCAAGCACTAATTTCAGGATTTTGAAGACTATCCCAGCATGCATTGGGGGTAACATCATCAACAAGTTACTATTACATCATGGGTCTATAACGGTATACCACTTCATGCTGACCTGCTTGTTGGAGGCAGCACAGGTGAACGAACACACAAGCAAACTAAAACATGAAATCTCGAAAAAAGAGTCTGAACTCAAACCTGCAATCTAATGTCTATATGAGACACGGTCCAAACCACGTGATTTAAATGTGAAAAGTATGTTGCACTATCCTACTGCTAACTGCTTTCGGAGAATATCTGTAAGAGGATCATCATAAAAACACCTTGTCTCATCTCACCTGTTCTGTAGGTGTGTACTTTGTGGTTTGCATGGCCCTGCTGGTGATCAGCCTGACGGAAACCGTGCTGATTGTGCGTCTGGTCCACAAGCAGGATCTGCAGCCCCCTGTGCCCCACTGGGTGAAGTACTTGGTGTTGGAAAGAGCTCCAGTCCTCTTCTGCATCCACAAGAAGCACCGCCTCTGCTCCACACTGTCCTCCCAGGGCGCCGACCTGGAGCACTACAAAGACAACAGCTATGGGACCGGTAAGGTACAGGTCAACGCATGTACAGTAGCCTACAACAGTCTATACAGCAGCAGTATGTTGTTATTAAAACTCATGTCATTATTATGAAATAATATTACAACTGTTTTTACAAGATGCTAACCATAGAGCTAACCATGTCATAGTATTTGTCACTATGAAATGAAAACAGACTTGGAAATTGAATTTTGAAAAGAAAAAAAAAAACGCAAATCCATAAAATAATCATTTTTTTGTCTAACTGGTAGATTTATGTGTTTTTTTGTATTCATGATTTTTTTTTTTTTTTTTTTTTAATAATGCTTCACTTTTTACAGACTATAGGACTGGTAAGGTACAAGTCAACGCTTGTACAGTAGCCTAAAACAGTTAAAGGTGTTTTCCGGTTTTTCAAACCAAAATCTACAACAGCCAATTTCACTTTTGAAAGCTCATCTTTTTGCTTCAGTCTTCAGACCTGCATCAATGAAATACAAATTTCCAACTAAAAATGAAGTCTATCCCTTGTCCTATCCTGCAGCCCAGTGCACCCTGCACCACACCTGTGAGATAGGCCGAAGGCTCAGCCACCATGACAGAGAAGGCGGGCTGCTCGGACTGGGCCTGCCCCCCTCCAGGGACCACACCCCGCCTGTCATGGACAACATCCTGCAGGAAGTGACGGCGATACGCCACTTCCTGGAGAAGAGGGACAGGTGCCGGGAAGTTGCCAAGGAGTGGCTGCAGGTCGGCTACGTGCTGGACGTGCTGCTCTTCAGAGTTTACCTGGTGGCTGTGGTGGCCTACAGCATCACACTGGGCACGCTGTGGTCAGTGTGGCAGGTCGCCTGAGTCTCACCGCTGTACTGCTGTGGACACAAGCTCAGTGGGTGGAGCGTTGAATTCAAAAGGCCAGAGTTATTGGCTTTATGCCCTGTGTTGCTCAGAGGATACAGGGAGCCACTCGCATAGTAATGGAACAGGGAAAGGCTTGTAGCTGGGGCCTATGTACAAAGGTTAATTAACCAACTAGGTTTGCCACTATATCCCTACACATTTTATTATTATAATCACCATCATTTTAGGTGTGTTTAGAGAGTGTTGAAGTCCCGTGATGCGATTGCAATCTAAGAAGTTTTCAGGGCCAGCCCAAGGCGTTTTGAGATGCGCAGGCAGGAATGCCCCTAGACACTTATAAATGCAATTTTTAGTCGTCACTATGAAAGCTTAAAAGGATAGCAGTAGTGGTAACACAACAGACATAGATACTTTAGTTAAGGGAACCACTTTAATGATGTCAGCCCATCTCCCCCAGATGAATATACAATAAAATCAACCAACATCAACCAATACATTAACCTGGTAAAACGTAACTATCTGTTAAGTATAATGTATTTTTTTTAATATAAAGTGAAAATATACATTTATTTACTTAAACTGTGTGAAAAAAAGGAAAACTGGGCCACAGAAGCATCACTTGTTTCAGCCATTTTGTTGGCCGAGGAGCCGTTAAAAACAATTACAGTAGTTTTGGTCTGGTTGTGTTTAGAAGAATAAAAATCTTGGGAAAAGGTTTTGGGATCAAATTAGCCAATTTAAAACAAATATTGACGAAGGCCACAATAATTACTGTCTTTTAAAGGCTACATTGGTTAAAACCTGAGAAGAAAAACCAGACAATTTGTTGTGATAAAGGTCAAAACTGGAGAGATCAGCATTAACGATACAGTTTAAGAATAAAATGTGGACTCAGAGACAAGTTGGTGAGCAGCAGGGTATTTGTACATTATCAAGTTTTTGTTGCAGTGTAAAACATCTGTATAAATATATAAAATATGGCTCAATAAATAAGGAATTTACATAAGTAAGGCAATAAATACATATTACGACCTGTTTTGCGCTACATGTATATTAAGAAAAACATTTGACTGCATGTTCCCTTTCCTTGAATGTCAAATGTATTACATGAAGATAGATATAAATACATATTCACACAGATTGTTGAGGCATATTATTAGTTTATTGTAATTGTAAATCAAAAGTCTGTGAGTAAAATGATGTAAACTTGTAGCGCTTCAAATCAATATCATGTTTAACGTTAATGTGCCACCTCATGTAATAAAAATAGTCTAAAAACTATATTGTTGAATAGGATTTCGATAACGTTTCTGTAAATACAGATGTGTGCTGTGGTTTTATTCAGTTGTGTTGTTGTGTCAAGAGACGTAATTATACACATTGAAGGAGAAGGAACAGAATTGTATTTCAATAAATGTGATAATATTTCATCCTTTGCAGTTAACAAGAGTTAAGTATTTGCCATCTTCGTCTTACTTTTATGAAAGGCCACGTGGGCCATATTTATAGAAACACAAAACACAACCGTAACTCCATGAAGTCATAAGTAGTATTAATTCATTAGTATATTTTTGTGTCTAACTGGTTGATTTATGCATTTTTTTGTGTTTACGAATCTAATTGTGTATTTAATAAAGTTTCCCTTTTGATTTAATTAGTTTGGTCCCACATGGACTCTGTGTTTAAAATGGCCACAGGTGAATAAAATCCAGTGTCAGATATTATCTACAAAAGATCTGCCATCACTCAACTGGATCTGTAACTGTAACACATGGCCGTTTGCATTGCCTTGTTTACAAAATGAATGCAAAGTGTGTATTTTCTATGAACAAATCATTTTTTATTGGCACAAGTATCCCTGTCCAAAGTCCAGTAAAAAATACCTATCTGTATTTAGCGCTTTTGTTATTTTTATTTCTTTTCAGTTTTCAGATGAACTGAAGGAATAAATGCTCCATGCCTTGAACAGATTCACCTGCATCTTAGGCTAAAAGAATTCACCAAAAATATCCATCCACCGATTGAATTATCTAAAAAGAACTTATGTCATGAATCATTAAATCAATTTGGAGACAATAAATGACTATGATATATGTATCTAATAAGAATAAAATGATTATTAGGTCTACTTATTCATCTTATTTTAGTCGACTTACTGTAATATGATTGTCTGTGATCCGGGTGAACTGTGTTAAATTGATCACTTTGTAAAATTCACTGCTGATGTTTTTCTTGATTATTCTGTGACTTGAGATGTTTACATATCCATATAGACACAAATAGGACAATAAGGCACTGCTACTCATAATTTGCTACAAACCTGTTAATAAGGTGTGATTACCACACTGCTCATTCATTATGAGTGACCTCCTGCAGTTCACCACAGCAGCCAGAGGATGGCACCATGCACAACAGCATCACCTTCCCTCTCAGGTTTTCTCATTCTACCACTGGAACAGTGTCACTGAATGTTAACAACACTTATCAATCAGTCCGTTTTTTAATCAGCTAAAAAGAAAGAAAGATAAAAACACAATGTGAAAGAGATAAATGACAACATAAAAATTGTATGAATGAATGAATTAATGTATGAAGAGGGTTTAAAGATCCTCAAATGTGAGATGTCTTCCTTTAGAGTCCAAGGCCCCCTTATAGGATTACATTTTAAACTGGATTTAGGTCCCTAGAATGCAAAGGTCTTTTTTGCAGTGAAAACTATTTTGCAGTAATACAAACAGCATAAAACAAATAGAATGACGGATCAGATGAGAAAACCTGAACATACAAACTATACTCTTTATACACTGTTGTGATACAGTTACAGTGTATATATTATTTGTGTATTTTGTATTTATTTAATTTCTACCAAAACGTAAAGTCGCTTCTTCTGACACCAACATTTCATATGTAAATTCAGTCAAACATCAGCTATTAAGTATCTTACAGCAACAACATGCTGCCTGGATTACTTTTCTTTAATTTATTACACAGAATGTTCATATTGATCACATCTACAAAATGTTCACGACTTGCAATATGTAACTGGTTAGTCTATATCCTTCGAGTTCCACTTCCGGGATTGCTCGGGTGCTGATGTCGAAGGCAAACACATTTTTATGCTCTGCCACCACCCTGACCAGACCAGATGTCAATATGGTCTGGTTTCATAATGTCTGATTCCAACACTTTTAATAGAGTTTCATTCAAGCCTTCCTTTTGAAGCCCTAAAAACAAGGAGCTTCAGGATAATCACTTTGATAGTAAAGGCTGGCAACCTAAACAATCCAGCCTTTAGAAATGTGGGTCAAAGATCAGTGCTGAAACCTCATGCTGCTACACAAAGGCCCTTCACTGTTCGCATTACAATCCTGACAAACCATTCACCAACCCCTGCCCCTTCCTTCCTAATACCCCAAAATTAGATCAAAGTCACACTACAGCAACAGGTCCAACAAAACCCTTCACAATGAGAGCTTTTTTTCCCTCTCATTTCCTGTTTTTCTTTTCTGCCAAAATCTAAAAAAGTACAAAATAAAACCCCACAGATCTGCCATGCGTTTTGGGTGAAACACTCGGGTGAGTGCATAAGTGGAGAGGGAAAGTGGAGAACCACCTCATTAGTTTCCAATACACTGAAGTCAAGATCTGATCCTGTGTGCCAGAGAAAGGAAATGAGCAAATATAGCGGCATTATTGGGACACTTTTGATGTGATGTTTATTGTCGAGCTTTATTGGGGACAACCTGACAGCAGCCAGATGACAATGAAAATGTGTTACTTCAAAGTTCAACACATTGAAAGAGCATACTGGGGATTTGGCATGTTTCAGCACCTTAGCTACTAATCAAATATTTGTAACATTACTTCCAAAGCACGTACAGTATATTGTTTGTCATGTGCGAATGGAGAATTGCAATGGAGTGAGAACACCTCATTATCAGTGCACTTAATTGCTGCTTGTGGCAATTAAAAGAGGGTTAAAGTGAGGGACTTTTTGCGTTTTCCCATTCTGCCACAATGGTGTGTATGCACGTTCAAACCTTATCACCATTATAAAGTTTGTCTTATGGTTTGTGCTACAGAACAGACCACTAAAATAACCAAGTTAAGAGGTTTTATATACTCATTTGCAAAAGCAAATAAGATTTGAAAGAAGTGTATTGCCACCCACATTTACTTAGTTTACATGCACAAAATATTTCAGTTCTTGCCCTCATGTTCAAAAGAAAATATTCCTACTAAGCTATTTACCTGGCTAATACCTGGAAAATTAATATTCCACTAAAATTCACGTTTACATGCAGTTTACAAAATAGGATTTTTTTCTAAGTTTCTCACCGGTGGCTGCCTATTTTGACCGTATGAACACAACCTCCGTCTTTCATTCCACCAAACACTTTTTTTAAAAGGTCGGTGTTGTAATGTTCACGCATATCCAAAAACCTGTTGATATCCAAGTCTTTCATAATGTTTAAAAGAAGTTATTTTTCTCCTTTCGACCAGAAACGTTGGCTTTTTTTTGGCCATGCATCTCTACCGCAGCCTTACAAACGGTTGGCTAGTTGGTTTTCGTACGCCACATGGAAGAAGTTAGCCTTCAGGGCTTTCTGCTAGAAAGGAACTATTTTAACCCAAACCATGATCTTTTCCTGACCTAACAAGACTTTTGTCAGAAAGGGCTTCCTAGCAGAAAGCCCTGAAGGCTAACTTCTCCCATCTGCTGTACGCCACACAAATCTGGCTGTAAACAGGCAAGACGTCGTGTGTCGCAAACTGCGGTAAACACCCCAATTCAGACGCATACATGTATTCTGAATGTGCTGTTAACATGTCCGGAGCATGTTCCAAAAATCCAAATAATATCGGCATATTCCACGTCTTAATCGTAAAAAAAATGCTTCAATCCGAATGAGGCCTAATTTGAAATATATCCAAATGGAAAATGTTGTTTCCATGACCTGTATCAAATTCAGAATATTGCAGTTTTTGGAATAATAGTGGAATATTAGTGTGCATGTAAACGTACTGTAGTCATTGAAAATCACTAAATGTTACCACTAAATGTATCTCATTGATAACTGATTATGTATTTCATGTTTTCCTTTCATAACTTTTTCTCCCTGCTTCCAGTCCTAATATGCTAAGCTGAGTCCAGCTTCGTACTTAACACACAAACATTAGCTCCATCACGATCTTCTCGTGTTCCTACTGGAAAGGCAGAGATAAGTCTTCCCCGAAATGTTGACCTATTGGTTTAACTTTGCTTTTGGTGCTGCTGTATTTACATGTACTTACACACTGAAACAAGACAAGACATAATTCAATACCTATACGTCAAAATATTTGCTCGTTATACGTGAGATTGAGCAAAGATACAAAATGATATGTTTGATCAACTGCTAAAGCAACGAAAACACAACAAGGGAGGCGAGCGCGAGCGTCAACCCGCCACAAAAAGACTCATGTGACCATGGTTCAGGTCAATCCATCGCCATGCAGATGCTCAACATTTTGTGTCTCGGCTCGCTTCCTCTGTAATGACACTGATGCATGTGTGACAATGGAGGTGCACACATATGCAGGCCCTGCATATCTAATGATAGCATTTGTGACCTCTATGGCACACACAAGAGACAGAACAGACAAAAGGCAGCCAGGCTTGAAGTGCTGCAGTAGTTACCATTAGCACATCACAGCCAGGTGGTGAGTGCGACGCCAGACAGCTGAACGCGCTTCGACAGCGCACGTTTGTGGAAACAAACATACAACAGGCTGTCGTTGGTGAGCGGTGGCATTCAGTCAGGTGCTGTGGTTTGAAATAGTTACAGAAGGATAATTCAAATGAACGCCTGCAACCTTGTGCTTGTGCTTTAATGTATCAATTTATGTCTTTAGGATGTTTTGCTGTTTTGTATGCATAAAGCCACCCACACGCAGAATCTAACTAAACTAGATTAGTACGCATAAGGTTTTCTCCCAGAGTTTAATAGCAGGAAGACTGATCAGCAAGTCAGCAGGCTGTCACTTTATGGAGGTGCTGTATGTACAATAAAATAATTATTATTGTCATTATAATATTGAACATTTTCATTGTGTCGTTCCGTAAGGAGAAATGATTCAACACACGTGAATACTGACATATTTTATGTCAGAGAGTGACTTGTCAGTTCGTTCAAATTCCAAAAAAACAAATTCCCACTTCCCTTCTCTTCTGTCTGTCACAATGGATGGGAATGGAATTGAGTTTGTGCTGCTCACACCATTGAAAAATGACATGAAAGAAAGAATTGTGTCTTTTCAGAAACAGTGTCCCTATTACAGACCTCACTGTGAACCATTTTCATTGGAACTACTTTCTACAAAAATGTTTTTACTGTTGTTTTTAACTAACCCTTGTATTAATCTTTGGAGCTAAACTGAGGTGTTTTTTTGCTCTGCACTTCCTGGACCTCACCTGTCAGTAAAACAATTAAGCGTGTTCCATTTGGCTTGGCTGACATGTTGTATAGCAGCAGACAGTAAACCGCCTGCAGGTATTTGTGTTGAGTACCTATCAGAAGGGTAGAAGCTGTAGGAACACTCCTCGTTGAGCATCAGATAAAAAGATAATCTGATCAAATAGGGCTGGGTACCGAATTCAAGACTTTTTAGGCACTGACCGACTTGCCTCTAAAGTATTGAGTAATGAAAAATGTCTCGTCATTCAATACCCAATTTCAATACCTAAGGAGTAAATCTCATCAGTCAGTAGCCATGTTTCCATCTAATTGTCACTTCATTCAAAGTCGACAGAAACTAAATAAAACTACGAAAAGCCGTTTTGGGTTGTCATTCCACTTTTCCAACCATCACAACTCTAGTTTTGGTTGAAATAAACACACAGTGTACCGATTTACATGTGAAAATACGTTGGCTCTATACACGCTAAAAGTATTGCTTTTTTAAATGGAGTCTGGTGGGTTTAGCCCTAGCAACTTCAGAGCTGTTTCTGGTTAACAGAAAGGTCTCAAAGAGGTTTTAAAGATCGACCTCCTTAGAAATCCTTTCCATAATGTTGCCAGACACTTAGAATATTAATCTGAGCCTGTCAGTGGCAAAACGAGCAATTTTGTGAAGGTAAATACAACTTACAACTTACATTGTAACTTGTTTCGCTGCTGCCGACTGCAGCAATGTCGCTTAATACTGGACCAATGTCAAAGAAAAAAGTATTGTTTAGGAACCGGTCACGGTATTGGTATCGGTACCAACATTTTTTTAACGATACCCAGCTCTACTGACAAAGTACAGCAACATATTTAATACATCAAATCCCTATTTTTTTACACAGCCCTTATTCTGTGCATACTGTACATTTGAAACTGAGAGCACTAAAAAAAGACAATACAGTAAATTCTCAGTTTGATTCAAGATCTGCTTTTTACCTCTTTATTACTGGAGCTTTTACTGTACATGCTACAAGCAATGTGTCTGCCATATTTAGTTGTGCAAACCAAGCTTGTTCAGCCCTAAGTGGCACTGCTGTAAAACCAGCAACACGTAGGCTACCGCAAACCTTCAAGCTCAAATCAAATTATTAAAGCTTACCCTGAATGGTGCTCGGAGGAACGTTAAGGGGCCATTACAATCAAAAGGAATCTTGCTCCTGGGAGCACGAATGTGCTCAGTGAATTTAAGCTGAACAGAAGCGAGTCAGCATCTTCTGACACAAATATGATTTTCCATGCTGCTTGTGTTTCAATGTAAGTTAAAGGTGCTGTATGTATATTATGAACGTGCAAAGGAATCTAACTTCATTAATCCTGCAAGGGGGAAATTACAATGTCGTCTTGAATGTCTGGTTTTCTATAACTAATGCACAAGAAAACATTAAAACATGGACGTATGAGGGATTAGAAAATACACCATGTTTATATAGGAACTTAAGCAATATTCTTCAATATCAGATAAAAGGACCCTGAACAAACTGCTCAACATTTTGGACAATGTCATCCACAGCACTATCACAAAACAGAAGAGCATGATCAGCTCAAGACTACGCACACTGCTGCGCACAACTGACAGACTGAGAAAAGCATTTGTCCACAGGGCCATACAACTCTACAATGCTTCCCAAAAAGGAAGAGGAGAGAGAGACTTCTCTGCATAGTCTGTCTGCCTCTCCTCCACTTCCACTACCTCCTATAACAACAGTTATGCACTGACTGTCCACTGGCCCACTGTTTACTGCTTACACTGCTTTATTGGCTATATTAGCCCATATGCACATCCCCTCCCTCCCTCCCTCCTTCCCCCAGCCTGGATTGAGGTCTGACTTAATACTTCAACAATGGCTGTAACCCCATTACTTCAAACCTCTAATATTGACTGTTGATTTGTGTATATCCTACTGTCCACTTTATTCCCTTATAATGCCCATATTTAATGCTGTCTTTTTTTAAACTTCATCCTTGCACTGCTATATAGTTTTTATATTACTATGTCTATATTCCTTGCACTATTGGACTTATTTGCACTACCGCCATGACACACACTCTCGTAGAGCACCTTATCTGCCCTGTCACTGCAAGCGTCTCATGCTTATACATCCCTTTTTTATTCAGTATTTTCTCTTTTATTGTCCATATTATTCATGTGGATTTGTTTGTTTTTTGTTATTTGATCATCCTGTTTATGATGTATGTGTATGTTGTGTGTGATGTCTGTAAGCTACTGGGACCTTGGATTTCCCTTTGGGGATCAATAAAGTATCTATCTATCTAATAAAATCATTTGATGCCACTGAAGCAGTTGGTGTTTTTTTTAGATTCTCTGGACTGAAATATTTGTAATTCATCACACAATTACCACAATGAAGTATACTTTTGAAGTACTAAAAAAGTACAAGAGCTGATCAAACACAGCCACAGAATAATTGTTTAGTGTTAGATCCTACAGTCACCTTCTGTTCTTTCAAATATTCAGGGAACAAATAGCGAGCCAGAAAGAGGGCTAAGACAGACAAGGTGAAGTCCATTTCTTTTATTTTTTTTTCTAACCGCAGATTGAAAGTATACAACTGAACATCATGATTGGATTTTTATTATGAGACTCATAAATAAAAATACAAAAAAAAAAATCCACTACAAAAAACAATCTACCGTTAGTAGGATGTAAAAAAAAAAAAAAAAGAAAAGAAATATTCTTTATATTTTCACTATCAAAGGCACGACATTGACTTTAGTGACAACATGGAGAAGAGAACCTGCAGCATTAAATCTTTTATTTTTCCTTTTTATTTTTTTAATCACACTCCATCAGAGAACACTGAAATGTTACAAAGAGAGGTGCCTGATTCTACATGGAAAGAAAAAAAAAAAAAAAAAAAAAAAAGAACAACCTCTATATCAACAGACGGTGGCTATAGATTGGTGGCACAGCTCAACTGGAAACGTACCGCCACGGAAAGAAAATAGCACGCTGTCGCTGGAAAAGACAAAGGACCTTTGCAAAGCTCTAATGCAAATTTAAAAAAATAAAAATAAAAATAAATGATACAACCGACAACAATAAAAGAACAAAATAAAGAAAATAAAAAATAATAATTGGGCACCTTCTAAGATTAGGCTAAGATTAGGTGCTGAGGTAGACAAAAAC
Source organism: Perca flavescens (assembly GCF_004354835.1). NCBI lineage: Eukaryota > Metazoa > Chordata > Actinopteri > Perciformes > Percidae > Perca > Perca flavescens. The sequence continues at coordinate 27,790,845 of NC_041343.1, read as the reverse complement.
TATAACAATTCAAATCATAATAAAAACACTATTTTCTTAATACAGAGCAACTTGACTGGCACTTGTGCTGTCACAACAATGGAGGAGAGAAAGTAGCACAGACAAGCCAGGGCAAAGACAGAGAGAGAAAAAAAGCTTTGTTACATAAAAAGCTTTGTTATGCTTGGTCCGACAGGGCAATTGGTCCTCAGTGCTAATATAAAAAAATACAATGTCTTGGTGCTTTGTTACTCAAAACAGTTTTTAAGTCTAGACCTCGATGGCACATGCATTGCAACAACTGCATGAAATGGCTACTTTGTTCTAGAAACACCACACCAAAACACAGAGTGCCAGCTCCAGGGATGCCATGATTCCTCTCAGGGGGGAGGGGGGACGAATTTTAAACATCCCCTTCTAAATGCATTTTGTAGAAAAGAAAAAAAAATATATATACTTTAAAAAAAACTGAAGCAAAGCAGAAGGGGGGGAATTCCCTAGTGCCAACCTACCCAAATGGAGGATTTTTTTTATTCTTTCAAGAGCAATATAAAGTTCTCGTCAACAAACCTGTTGCTGACAAAATAAGAAAAAAAGAGAGAGGGGAAAACAAATATATAGAGTAGACGATCTGAGCGGAGAACCAGACTTCCTGGACACACAATTTCCTGGAACAGATTTTGTCCCCGACAGTCTTTGCAAGTCTCGGCAGCCTGTCCTGTCTGGATTCCAGGACATTTTCCCTATGCTTTTGTTAATGCTTTTGAGCGCCAATCCCAGCGTATGGCCTAAGAAAAGAAGTGAATGCAGAATCCCAGTTGCTATCTCAATAGCATTAAGGGGTTTATTCAGTCCACCCTGCTCTATTCAGGATAATAAAAAAATAAAATCATAAAATAGAAATCAGGTCATTTTCGAGCGTCATGACATCCCTAGGGTGCTGGAGACACATTTTTTTATTTTCTTCTGAAAATACGGAAAACTAAGCAGATATAGATGGATATTTTTGTTGAACAAGTTCCATTTTTAGGCACAAAGATAGTACAGAAACATCCGAGGAACACTGAGGGAAGAACTATATCGATGCCAATGTATATATATATATATTGTTTTTTTCCAACATAGAGAAAAAAAATGGCATAGGGTATCATTTTATTTTGTATCTGATCCGATTAGTGCATTTTTCCACTAATACACACACATACGCACGCACACACATAGTTACGCACTCTTTCACCCGCACGAAAAAGTAGAAAACATTCAGAGGACGATGACGGGAATAACGTGACTGATCAGGTCTTGCATTGTGGTGGTTCAGACTGAGCCGTGACTGGGTATATTATAGTGGGTGGATATTATAGGAGGGTGAAAAAGACCCTCAGCTCACAGTGTTTGAGAATAAAATGGCAAGACACCACGGGACATGCCATCCCTTCTTCTCTCTTTTTTTTTTTTCTGTTCAAATACAAAAACAAAGCCAGAGACATGTTGACAGTCAAGTTTGATTGAAAAATTGTGAATGACAAGTTCTAACTGGCAGCGCCACCCTGCCGTCCCGTATTTTATCAACCATATTTTTTTTTTCTCCTTTTTTTAAATTTTTTCTTTTTTTTTTTTTTTAACTTTGTCACATACACTCGTAAAAGTTGTGGCGGATAGATTTAGTCCTTCACCTACAATGCAATTGACATCCAGAAAGCAACACTTATTATTACAATAGGTTCACACACGTTTTTTTTGTCCAACAATATCAAAGAGGAGCAAGGCAAAAATGATTCACACCCAGAGAGAAAAAAAAACAGGTAAAAAAAAAAAGAAAAGAAATAAGAAATACAAAAATTTGTGCCCTGCTTTAACCCTCCACAAATGGAAAAAAGGACCGACACTGAATACAAAAATATCACCATTTTTATATATCAAATTGCCTCTGTTGGCTCTTGTTCAGGAATACGCTCATTTCTCCAGGGAGCTTGTCAGCTGAGAGAATCTCTATTTTTAACCTTCTTGTTTTTCGGTTTTTGATTACCACTTGCAGTTCCAAATTGTCCGACGCACTCTGCATCACTGCAAATATGACCTGTCCTGGGCGGTTCAGCATTTTTGATGAACCTTCTTCTTTTTTTTTTTCTTCACATTACAAAACTACACTTCTATTCACATATTTTCAAGTTTTAATTCGTATTTTTAAACCCTCTTAAAAAGCAATAGTACTTCCTCTTATCTGCCGCATCCCTACTCATCACTTAAGGCTTCAAAATTGCTTTTTTTTTCTCTCTTTCTCTCTGCTCTTCTGTGGTTGCAGGGGCAGGGGGAAGACTATAAGAGAAGAATAAACGTCCATTTGAATGACTTTCCAAATCCTGTCAACCTCGACTTTTGTTATCTCTTACGCTTTTATGTACATTTTGCTAAAACACAGACAATCATAATTCAACTTTTGAAAACAAAAACTAAAAAGAAGAAGCATGAGATGAAGTAGCAATGATGAAATAATGCAAAACACAAACACACACAAAAAAAAATGTGCTTTAGCAAAAAAACAAAGAAAAAAAAGAACTAATGAAAACAACTTAGAGGTAGCTTTTTATAACAAATGACCAAACCTTCCGGCTCTTTAACAAGCGGGGTTAATAATACCAAGTTTGGTAACACGTAATGCACAAAGAAATACTTGACAAAAAAAAAATCTCTTCACCGTGGCACTTAATTTTTCTGCGTATACACTGCTTCATCACATCCTGTAATGCATCTTTTTTATCGACATAGACTTGTGAACACAAAAAAAAGTGTACAAATGAAACAAAAAGGGAAAATTAAAATACACAAGCAACATGAGGTCACAAAACGAGGTAATTCAAGTACGAAGTGTTGAGATCAAACTCAAGTTCAATAGTAACAACAACAACAACAACAACAGCAACAACAACAGCAACAACAACAACAGCAACAACAGCAACAACAGGAGACGCGAGAGAGACGAAGCGCAGGGACAAAAAACACAGAGAAAGAGACGATTTATTCTGTCGTCTTACTGGTTGCCCCCCCAAAAAAAAAGCTGCTGGGCAGTGTCTCGTCCTATCAGTGATTTCCCCCCCTTTTTCCATCGGCCATTTGGATATGTGATCGCCTCCCATAATGCTGTGACATGCAGTGATTCTGTTCAACCATAATACCTGCGGCTGCGTCAGTCACACGGGTCTAATGCTGCATTTCAGAGACGTCAGAAAGTCGGACATGCCCTCCTCCTTCGCAACTAAATAAGATTTTTTCTTTTTTGGAGTTTCTTCCAAGATGCAGTTGTGTCAACATTGCAGCATATAAATGCTACACCTGACTTTTAACAAAGCCCCAGTGGTCATTTAAATCTGTTCAAATATGTTTGGGAACATGCATCATTTAAACACCATTTAATCTGTAATATAACTAAAGGACAGGACAGGACAGGACCCCCAGATCACGCAGAACCGGCCTTTAGGTCCTTGTACTCCCCTGGGGAGCCAAGGGTCCCTCTCCCGCTTTGCCCAGTTAGTAATTCAGCCTCATCTCAACGTACATTTAAGTTTGAATGTGAAGATCACGTACCCCCACGGCCCCGATATGTGATCCGTTTTGCCCATTTTGTCCAGTCTATCAGAACACCGGATTATGATTATGTGCATTTATTTTAAGATGTAAAATAGCATTTGCAGCATGGACAGCAGCATTTGATGGAGAAAATCTGAACCACAGGAACGCATTTAGAGTGATAGCAAGGTGGGACTTGTAGGTTTCTGACCTCCAATGAAAGGCAGCGTTACCCTGCGGTTTTCTGACAACAGCCTAGTGCGAACCTGGCTCACAGTCGCTAACATTCATGTTTTGATGCCTTATAACAGTCTTCAACCTGCCACGCCACCTTTGACAAACGCTTAAGGTGCGCAGCTAAGGCATTCCCTGCACTTCTTCAACATTCACAACGAGCAGTCGAAGTCACAAGACTCCCACGGAAAGCAGCCTCCCCCCCCCATTTTGTTTTCCATCCCTGTGGTGAATGGACAGATCTGTTGCGGTGTTACAAAGTGTTACTGTGTATGTGTCAGTTTGTGTAGTTCATCATTAGTGTGAGATAATGATAGTCGTCGGGTTAAATGTACATGGATTAAAAGCAGTCCAGTTATCTATTGCTGAGTAGGTGGATATGCCGGGTTTAATGTGGTATACTGTAATAGCCAGTTATGATTTAATGAAAAAAATATATATATCACTTGCAGACATCAAACAGAGACTGTTGTCGTAATTTGTTTTACCTGTGCAATCAAAGCCATGATAAACTACGATGCGGAGCTAAAAAATAAAATATATATACGATGAAAAAGTGACACAAGTTGGCCCTCAGGGGAGAACCACGGGTGGCCAGTGGTGACTGGACCTTCTCCAGCCCTTCTCTGACAGAGATGCAGAACCAGAAAGACTACTGGGAAAACTGAGGACACCCTCCCTCCCCCCCAGAACAAGCAAACAGGTGCTTGGTTTGCAGTATTTTAGTGCTCCCACTCATCCAGCTCAACCGTTTCGTCTACTGCATACGCCTACCGGCTCCGCTGCGGATTCTCAAGGGCTACCTCACTGCCACCGCTGGGATCTGAAGGCTCTCATTATACGGTCAGGTTCTACTGGCAGATTTCTGTGATATTTCTGTACTGCGCAGGCAGGAATGTTGCAAAACAGATACATCTTCCATTAGGGATTGAAAGGATTGCGTGCATTTAGTTTGTGTGGCATGATGATACTGTTAATGTGAAATTATATGTCAGTCCTTCTCCAAGATAACTTTGTTGCGGTTCATAACTACCATAACAGGTTTGTGGAGAAGGATTTTGGCGTGTGAAAGCCAGCAGTTCCTCAAGACTCGCAAAGCAAACCATGATGTGATGAACTTGGGGCTTAAACTGATACGCAATAGTCACACACTGTTCACGTGAGCCGAAACTAGAAGCACTAAACAGGGCGAATGTAAACAAACCAATACCGAAGCAGAACAAAAAAAAAACTTGTTTCCATGTTCGGAAAGAAAGAAGTGGAGCGGTGGCAAGTATGTGCAGTTTCAGATAGCCCTCGAGGATCCGCTTTCTCACTCGCAGCAGCATCCAAAAAAAAATAAAGTCACTTCCTTGCAGCACGCTTGCTTTATGGCGCTGCATGAAATGACCTAAAACAATAACACAGTCGCAGATGTAGTGAATGACCCGGTGAATCCGAACTATGGTGGAGAATCTCTCTCTCCCTGTCCATGTCTTCCTCTTCTTATCACCTTTGTTCCACCGTCACCACTCTTTTAACCCGTCGGTCGCCGTTGCCGCCACCGCCGCCTGCCGCCTTTGCATGAAAAGTAAAAAGAGAAAACAAACCCTCTTGCTTTCGGATCTCTTGTCGTTGACATTCCTAAATCGCCAACATTCCACCACGGCCTCCTATCTGCTCAATTACATTCCCCTTCCCTCTCGACCGCGCCCCCTCCCCCGCCCTCCCACGTACCCTTCCTCTCCCTCATTCACTCCCGTGGCCTCAGACATAGCAGAGGTACAGGTAGGTCTTCTCTATGCGCCAGTCTGGGGGGACGTCTTCGGGCTTGTGGTTTTTCATGTGCTTCTGCATGGCCGACAGGCTGGGGCAGTAATCCAGGCAGATGGTGCATTGGTAGGGCGAGGCGCCGTTGTGGGTGCGCAGGTGCTTGATCATGGCCGAGTAGTCCCTGGATCGCTGGTGGCACAGCTTGCACTCGAATGGCTTCTCACCTAAGGATGATAAGGGTGGGGTCGAGGACAACAATTATGTTAGTCAAAGTGCCATTGGGTGACAGTATTATGTCGTTGTTGAGGCGTGATGTGCCTGTTAATCAGCTAACTAAATGCATTTGATACCAATAGCAATTGAAAGACAAGGAAATGGTGGATTAGTCTGTGAGGTGTTCTGGTAAACACAGCAGCGTTTGGTATTCACACCCAAAGGCCTTCCCATTATTTTAATGCAATGTGAGAATCCCGTGATCTTCCAGGGGTTAAATTGGGATTTGTCACGTAGGAGGTGGTAGACTACAAAATCTGATTGGTATTATTGGACCAAAATAATTGTAAATAAAACAAGGTGAGACAACCCTCTGCTCAGAACACTAAAACGCTAATCAAACTTTTAGTTTCAATTTTGTAGCAGAACAATTTTTCTCCCTACCTTACCATCCACCTATCACTCTCTGACATCTTTATTGGCATTTCTTTAAACCAATAACAATTGTCTTGGGCGGCACTAAGCACCGGGCAGAGCCACGGTGTTGTGCAAAATAGCCTCGGGAAGGAACTTGTTTTGGTGGAACGTGTACGTTAAAAAGGGACATCCGGCGGAATTTCCGGACCAACGGAGCAATCCCAGAAGTGGAACGTCGTGGATATAGACTAGCGATTATCTGACTACACATGCCAGACTTCTTTTAACTCTGTAACAATGTTTTTATTACTGATACTAATGCTGGCCAAAGCTACAAAAATAAGATTCACAGTGTAATAAAACAGAATTTTCCCTTAGTGGCAAAATGTTATCTACTGACAGACAAGACTGCAGCATATGAATCCTGTTGTTTGAGAAGTATAACAAGTCTCTATGTCAGGGCTTCAGGAGAGAGGAATGTCCCATCACCACTAATTTAGAGAGCGCAGATTTCACAAGAAATTCAAGCAAACAAGCCCAAACCCAGGAGGGAAATCCCAACTGTCTCCTGAGCAGCAGTGTGCAGCAGTTAAAGACCAAACTGGCTCAAAAAGTCACTCCAACTGCCCCCAATAATTGGTACAACTCAGAAAGAAGAGGTAAAATAAAAGCAGTCGTGGAGTTTGTTCCCCTCTGAGAGACAGTATTAACATCGTGCCAGTCAGGTCCATCAAACTATCCCTCTAGCAGCTAACAAATGATCTTCTAATTATTTTTGTGGTTGAGGGGATATAATTCCTTTGTGTTCAGTTGTTATCAATTCTCATTACTGCCATTATTAATAAGACCCAACTGTAATGGGATTTTGAAACCGTGCAAGGCTGCTTTACATGTCGTGCAACAGAAGTAAATTAAAAAGAGATATCGAATGTGCAACTACCAAATGTGGCAGCGGAGGCTTCTAAGACACCGACAGAGAATAACTTGCTTTTGTTTTTTAACGTCTACTCTTTAGATCTCGTTTTCAAAAAGACAACATGCAGTTGTGAAACATCAGAATGTCGATGACTATGCAAACAGAAAAGGAAATCATTCACTGAATATTAGCTTTGTCAATAAAAAATATGATGCTGCTGTCCCATGAGACTTAACAAAGGCCAGGGAACCAGATAATACAGTACACAGTATTGGGTGCAATGAGTTGGATATGTAACGTAGAGAACTGTGATACAGAGTTGAGGCATCGAAGCGTAACGGAGGCAGCCTGCATGGAAATAATGCCTCACGGTCTTGAACACTTAATACTTGCCTGCCCAAGGTTTTTCCGAACTGCTAAATTAAGACAGGCCCTATTTAATAATAATAAATAATAATAAAAACGCAGCCTAACCTTTGGTTTCTTCACCAGGTTCTCAATATCCACCTAAATATCCAGGAACTTGTAGGGTGATAGTTGAAATTATGTTCATCTACACTTCCAAGTCCAAGATCTGAGCTCCATTAGTCTGAATCGACGACAGTTCATTTACCGGATGTTCCGCCGGATGTCCCTCGCCTTGCAAAACTCTGTGCGTTTTGGGAAACCCCGACAAATTTCGAGCTAGCAAGCTTCATGCTGAAAATGTCAAGATTTGAAGACAATTTGGATCTTGAAACAAGGCAGGTCTGCTTGGTTCTTTCAGGGAATAATTGTAAAGATTTACAAAGAATATTTTTAAGGCAGTTACTCTCCAAGTGGGACGTTTTGGGACCGATTGGTCGGATTGCTGTGGACGAAATGTACACAGCGATACACTGGTAAGAGCCAATTATGTTTTTAACGTTTTTTTTAAATATATTCAGTTAATTTAAATAGCTCATCTTACTGTATTGTGTGAACAGTTAACTTCATTTAATATTGTATGTGGCGTTTTCTTTTGGGAGGTGCAAATGTTCAACCAAAAACAAAATCCACAGTTGCTGCGTCCGGAGATTAGCGCCGCCCAAGACGATTGTGATTGGTTTAAAGAAATGCAAACAACCCAGTGGTTTTTCTCCTATCCAGGAGTGTATGTGTGGAGGGGCCAGACCTTACTCCGCATGCGCTGTGGAATAAGGTCTGGCAATGCGAGACTAGAGCTCCATCCACTGAAGAAGACTGTGAAATGCAGCTGAAAGCTTCAGAAAAGGCTCAAGTTTCGGTGTGTGTTTCTTGCCCCATTTGACTGTTAGCAATGTCACATGCTCCAAGTTCTCACCCATTACTTTGGCGAGTATGATTATCATAACTGGTAGCAGTGATGGTCAACGCAGTGAGACTAAGAACAGAGTCATAATAAACCAGAGGTAAACTCACACAGACCTGAACTAAGATACGATCTAAATGGGACAAAATCCCAGGAATATGTGGTGTTTAAATGTCTGCTATTTCTATTCTAAGCCACATGTAATCAATGTAGTACATTACACAAAATACAGCCGCGCCCATGGAGAACTCCTGAAGGTGTCATAAATCAAAGTGTGGCGCTGCTCTCTTGCTGTGGGGGGCTGCTAATATTCAAGAAGCACATTTCAATTCAGCCACAGCAGCCGTCCTAAATGTGCTAATGATTTGAGTGATGGCAGGGAATAATCCACCAGCGCTCAAGCCGGCAGACGCAAATTAGACATGTAAATGCTGACCTTTACCAATGGCATTTGAAATGAGCTGTCGGATGTGATCTAGCCCAGCGCTCGCTGTCACCTTTCAGCTGGAGCCTCGCACATGTGCGCTGGCAAATCGGGCGGCCTCGTGCCTCCGCTGCTCGCTCTCCCTGTCCGTTTCGGAGCCCTGGTTAACCTTGCCCTGCGTTGGCGGCTGGGTTGCGGCGCCATTCAGCCAATGAGCATGAATACAGTGTTGCGGGTTGGCGTGTGTTGCTCTGCAGCAGTGTGGACACCTGCATTATGTTGATATCGATAACCACACTGTAAACAGGGTCGCCTCAACCATAACCAGCTAATAATGAATTGCAAATTGGGCCCAGGTATTGATCTGCCATTGGCATTTGGGATGTGTGGAGAGAAGGGGGCGGGGGGGTGGTTGAATTGCCAATGTCGATGATTCATCAAGCAGCTCCCTTTTGTACGAGGTGGCCTTTGACTGGGAGCTTGTCACTTGTTCTTGTTATCTGCTGTTGCTCTCCGGCTTAACGCAAAGCCCCCTCCCCCACACAAAAGGGGAAAGGGTGGACAGGGGGGGAGCCAATTATTGGACAGGCTGCCTTGATAGTGTGGCTTAACAGCTGGCTTATTGAATGGAAGATGGGAGGGTGGTGCTGCTGCTGCTGCATGTGTGTGTTAGAGAAAAAGAGCTGGTGAGGAAGCATAAGGCCCTGGCTGGCTCGTTCTCCAGGGCCCACAGCTTATCACTGTGTCAACATCTTTATGGGGCTCTAAATATACTGGGATCAATACAACGTCTTCTGAGACATTCATCTACTGTATCACAGCAACAAAGATATTCATCTGGTCTGGTCTGTGCTTTGCCGCTTGGATTTCCTGCAACAGAGTCCTTTAACAGACACCAAAAGCTGCATCAATATGTCTAGTGCCACGTTGCTGTATATACTGTATTTTTAGGTGGATAATAATATTGGGAGCGTGCCTATGTTCCCACAACCCTATGTTCCCACATTTCTAAGAATTTTTTTTTTCCACTGAAAATTAGGCCCTATGTTCCCACATTTCAAAGATTATTTTCCAAAATTAGGCCCTATGTTCGCCTAACCCACCCTAAGGGAAATGTAGGAACACAAGACCTAATTTTGAAAATGTCCCAGAAATGTGGGAACATAGGGCTGTGGGAACATAGGGCCGAACCCACAATATTGATATTTGAGTGTTAAAAATCTCAACATATATCTGAATAAGGGCCAAAACATGTTTAAATTACCCCATTGAGAGTTGAACATTTTAGTAAATTTGCTAACCAACTTTCTTTGAGAATGAGATGAGATAAATATCAGTCTCATGTCTGTGTGTGTTGTACGGAGCTGAAGTTGTTAGCTTAGCTTAGCTTAGCATAAAGAAAGTAAGCAGAGGGGACCACAGTTAGCCTGGCTCAACTTGAAAACTACCAGCCCCTGTAAAGCTCGCTAGTTAACATATTATATTGTGGTCATTCGATGTGTAAAATGATAGATTGTTGTTTTAGTGCGAGTTAAACTGTGAAACTGTCTTGGCAGACAAAAGCTGCAGCTTCCCAGAGTCTTTTTTTTTTGTCACAGTGAGGTTGCCAGGTTAGGTACCATTGTGCCCAGAGATCAAAACCAAAACCTCTGCCCACAGACCATATCTGGCAACCTGTGCTATAGCTCGAGATGCTGCACAAAAAAAGTGTATAGTTCCAGCACATAGCTTCCCGTAAGACCACAAACAATTCCCCAATACTTTGATTACAAACATCAATTCATTTTTTTTTTACTTTTCAAACAGCTTCTTTGTCGGCCGGCTGGACTTATTTTAATCGCAGTACCTGTGTGCACACGGTAGTGGGTTTCCAGCTGGTGCTTGAGGCTGAACTTCTTCCCACAGCCGTTACATTCATAGGGCTTCTCCCCGGTGTGGATGCGTTTGTGGCCCTTCAGCGTGCTCTCATCTCGGAAGCAGCTCCCGCAGAACTCGCACTCAAATGGATGGTCCCCTGCTGTAATGTGGAGAAACACAAGCAAAGTTTATATTCATCTGCAGACAAGATCTTGTTGTGAAGAAAGAAAAAAAAAAAAAATGGGAAAAGTACAACCCTCGAGCTTGTGTGAAAATACAGGATGAAGGGCAGAAGGCCGTGCACAAATTCATCTGAATATTGTTAAAACGTTTCAATTTCAATTCAATTTTATTTTATTTATAGTATCAACACATAAGAGTTATCTCAAGACACTTTACAGACAGAGTAGGTCTAGACCACACTCCCATGAGCGAGCATTTGGTGCAACAGTGGCGAGGAAAAAAAACCTCAGACAGACCCAGGCAGTTGGTGGGCGGCATCTGTCACCGCCGGTTTGGACACAGACACCGATACAGATATTGTCAAAGACTTTTAACATTTAAGTTTGGTTGGCTCTCACAAGCATTGCGCATGGTTGGATGCTTCACACCAACCAAAACAATGTAAACCTCCAATAGATAGCACAGAACACTGTAGCTGCGATATTTAAAAGGGAGCACCATTACTGAATGTTTTGTCTGATTATTTTGGTGGGTTTACGCACACGGCCAGAACAATAGGTGTTCCTGCTCGAATGGATTCCCACTTAACGGCTTTACTACCAGCAGACAACGCAACCCATCCTTTGTCTCCTCTACAAACCACCTGCACGGCTGTTTTGCTTTGTGTAAGATAATTGTAGCCTGTCATGGCTGTTAACTGGCCACGAGATGTGTTATTGACCTGCCCGTCCCAGTCTCACAATACATTAATGGACGTATCTATATATATGAATATACATGTTTTTAACCTACTGTTGAATTCGTCTCATTCTATTTGATTGAAACCCTATTTATGCTTGTCTTTTTCTATTGCATTGTGTTTCTTTTACATCTTTTATCTTATGTAAAGCATTTTGAATTGCCTTGTTGTTGAAAGGTGCTGTACAGGTAGTGTTAATTTTGTCACCTATGTTTAATTTAGTCTTAGCCTTGTGCCAAATGTCCTTGTTAGTTATAGTAATATTTAGTCATTCACATATCTTATTTTGTTAATCAAGTTTTAGTCGACTAAAAGTCTCGTCATTTTAGTCTAGTTTTAGTCTAAAGAGAACTCATATCTTAGAAAAACATGAAAACATTTCAGTTTTTTTTTCTAAATAAATTATTTCTGAGATTATTTCTCAGAGGCTGGCAGCAAAAGCACGAATTGGGATTGGGAATTCGGAATATTTTGAAGGCGTAACAGCTGAATATTCGATCTCATGATGAAAACGTAGAGACGATTGTAGACGAAAATGAAGACAGATTTTATCTTTTATTTTATGCAAAACATTTTAGTCTTGTCTTTTTTCGTCAACAATAATGCATGTTAATTTACTCTTAGTCAGGGTTTTTGGACATTGGTGCAGTCTCGTCATCGTCTCGTCTTAGTCATGGTTGACGAACATATTTAGTCTTGTCTCGTCTGACGAAATTAACACTATGTACAGGTAAACTTGCCTTGCCTTTAATGCAATTTTCTACTTCCTCTAGGCAGATGGTTTTTAATGAAAGCTGTCAAAAAAACAGGGATTGAAGTCAATTTTGAAGTGGCAGCCAATCACAGCCCTCGAGCTGTGTGGGTTTGAATATTGTGTGCAAGGCTAACGAGAGGAGTCAGAAAAGGAGCGCTGGGTAGTATCATGTACTTGATTTGGATCACCATCTTGCTCTAAATAAACAACACCACAGTTCACTTGGAAGAAGGCAGAGCTGTCATCCATCTCTCCGATAGATCATCTCTCTGAGTTCAGATACAGTATTTAAAACGCTCATATTTTGCAGATCAAATGGACAACAAAGAGAAGCACTGCATTTGGCATGAACTGATGTAGTGTTGCAGGTTGAAGCGCTGAACTTGTTAAAAATGTTTTTGGAGTTTGTTCTGGTACTTCTTGTAAAGGCCAGACACTGCAGGCAAAAACAACATTTTCTCATTTTGAGATTTTGGGCTATTTCGCTTCCATAACATGCTTCTTTCAGACTAGTGAAAAGAAATATTTCTACACTTTGTCTATTTGGGGTTTGCTCATTTATCATTAATAACCTGATTTATGTAACATTTTCTTCCTAAAAACATGGCGAAAATTGATTGTTGAAAAAAAAGATATCCAAAATCCCCTCTGTAGAATCCTTTGACTCCAACATGTCCACTAAATGAAACAATTTGGAACCTGGCTTTATCAAATGTTCAAATTTCTGTTCTGGATATGTATGCAAAATAATGCTTATTTAAGAAAATAAAGCCTAATTTTCACATGTAAACATAACATTTTAGAAAACTTGTAATACAAAAATCAACTGTCTCAATGTAAAGATTGAACTGAGGAAGTTTCATGGTGCTATCTATTTATGTTTTTTTTTTACCCTATTCACCTGTAATATGTCTTGCCTTAAACTAGTGTGAGCAGAACACTATGCTTGATTTGGTGGCATTTTGTATTCATTCATACAGTAAACAATGTTATTCAGCACATGGCATCCAACAGACACGGAGGAAGAATATTGTTTGTTTACTTGACATCAGTTTTATCAGTTTGAGAACAAGCCAAATTTAATTTATAGTATAGAGCAGATTGCAGTGACTCAAAAGATTTAGATCTTCAGTATTATATCACACATTTTGAGTACCGTTTTGGTCGTGGTTAAACAAAAAGACCTGAAAAGAAGTTGTAGACAACTGGATCTCTATTTGGCTTTCAATGTAGTACCTCATCGTCAGCATATCAGCCGTTTCTATTCATGGCTCCTCTGTCTGATGCTTTCACACTGGGTAAATGTATTCTCACTTGTTATTTTCAGAGCAGAACACATTTCCATTCTTAAACATTAGACTTATTCCAGACACCAGGCTGGCTGGTGGATGTACAGTATGTGTGTCTCCAGAAATGGAACTGACAACAGGCATCCCATTCTTCTCCTCAGGCTGCCAGAGCACATGCATATTCAGGTGTCAATGATCAGGGATATTATGATTTGCAGGAGGCTCTCGCCACCAGTCCAAAGACTAATTGTATTCCTGTGTGTTTGATGAGGAGCTGCTTCTTGTGTCATTTACCCCCCCTCTCCCCCCCACCTCCTCCCCGGTTACACGTAATGTTGTGGATATTTATTAATGTATTTCACTCCACCGCTGCAGGTTGAAGTCACCATCGATGACCTATGCCTTTCATTATCTGCCTGTCCGAGCAGCAACGTGCCACGGAATAAATTGCATTTCTCGTTATGTGTTGCCGCCGCCCCGCTGCTTAGAGACAATTTCGCTTCCATCCTGCATATTTTATTTAAGGTTTCATGTCTGTGTATACAGTATGTATGTGTTGAGAGACAGAGGGATGGAAGAGAGGGGGCGAGAGATGGACACCTCTTAAATGCTGATCACATTCTGGGGCGTGCTGTACTTTCATGGAAGAAAAGTTTCCTGTGCCTTGTGATGCTGGACCTCCCCCCCCTTCCATTAAATGGAAGCTTTGATGGGGATGGAGGTGATGCGAGGCTGTTTGGTGGGTGGGTGGGGAACTGAGACAGGGATGGAGCAGGGGATATGGGTGTGTATGGCGGTGTTGGTGGGGGCTGGGTAAAAATCAATAAAAGTGACAGTCTTTATTTGTCTGCGTGAAGTTATCAGTGGCTCCCGCTGTAAGACATTGTGCTCTTTCTAGCGTTTCAACCACAGCAGAGATCACAATCCATCACGGAGCTCGGTGGGCTCGCACGACGCTGCTGGAATAATAATAATTGAGCTCAGATTCACCTGCCTTTAATTAGGGCCTCCGATCAGACCGGCGAGTGGGATGCTGTGGGAACACTCAGAGAAGACCCACGGAGGGTTATTCGAGCTTAATGTCCTGTTGCTGTGCTAACGTCTGCTGTTAGCGAACACCTTCAAAAATCTTGAACAAGTAGGAAAAGAGCTCACTGTCTTTCTCATTTCAATATAAGGTTTTTGTTTTATAATATACCAGTGTTTATGCATTAGAAGACTTACCGTGAAAACATACTGTACAGCCACACAGTAACAAAAAAATAAATAAAACGGAGCAGATGCAAGCATGCCTGGTATCAGCCGAGGCATGAAAGAACAGAGTGGTATAAAAATACCGAGTGGTTGCAGTCGAGGCTCCAGCATCCTGTTTGTACCCGGGGTGCATATCGTGCACGCTATCTCCTGTAGCCACTCGGGGACGCCAAAGTGCAAAGCTTAACCGCAAGGCTTTAAATAAATCAGACACAATTCTATAATCACATTGTGAGAGAATGTAAAGGGCCAGACGGGACTTCATTTTGTCCGGATATTCTCACGGGGGCTGGCGAATAATGGGGACATGTCCTCTGTCCATCCCAAATCTGCCACTATCACCTCATCTCGCTCTCTCTCTCTCTCTCTCTCTCTCTCTCTCTCTCTCATCCCTTTTTTTCCTTCCTTCCTTGCTTTCCTTCCCTCCTATCTTTCTCTTCTTCCTCTGTGCCGTGGCCACATGGCAGGGAGGCCGCAGATGAGGACTCAGCACAGTGAGGTGGAACCACAGCATGGTGAGTGGACCCTTGGGTGCCCCCCGAGCATCACCACCTGCGTTTCTTGACCCCTCCCAACCACCATCACCACCTCTACATTAACAAACCCCCCCCCTCCCCATCAGCTCCTTTGACACCCCAAGGGCCTGCTGAGGATGCCTGTGCCCATGGGCACCCGGGACGTGTTCATTATACACGGTAAGAGGCTGTAAATCACCGGGCTCCATCACTGCCAGGACCAGAACTGGCTCATTCTCATTCTCTCTCTCTCTCTCTCTCTCTCTCTCTCTCTCTCTCTCTCTCTCTCTCTCCAAATTCAATTCAGTCCTCTCTCTGTCTCTTCCTCTCTGGCTGTAGCACTATCAAATACAGCTGCGAACACAAAACACCACGCCACAGCAGACAGCAAATTGGCTCTGAGTTTAAAAAAAAAAACACACACACAGACACTTACACACAGACAGTGCACAACAACGGAATATTAATGAGGGCCTGGTCTGTAAAGCGAGTGTGTTTGTCTGCGTGTGGGGTGTTAGGGAAGGAGAATAGCACAGCTGCCATGACTGTCACTGTTATAAGCCCACATTGTGTGTTTATGCATGAGTGCTTGGACCTATACTGTAGTGTACATACATGCAATAAAGGCATATGAACAAAATAAAGAGTCGACATGGAGCTGTGTAATCTCGTGGCATGTGAAGAGAGGGTGATGAAACGGCAGGTGGAGGGAGGAAAATGAGAAGGCGTGCAGTGAGGGAGACCAGGCAAGATGGAATGATTTAGATGCTGAAATAAACACCATTAACTCTGTCGTTCCACCCCCCCTTTTTCTTTCTTGTCCTAAATGGTGATCCAGTGTCAGAGCCTGCACCAGCAAGGCTGCTTTTAAAAGATAAGCCAGCAGACAGGTAAAATGAAGCACACATAATGAATGTCCATAAAAGTGCTTTTTGCTGCGTCCTGTTGTCATTTGATGCAACAGAATGGTGATTTAACCAATAACTGAGCTAGAAAGCTTTCTATAGCAGAGGAGCTGCCACACGGAATTAGGGTTGAATGCTGGGAATTGAGATCTTGTTAATTGCAGGTAATGCTTGCCAAAATTGACTACAATTTCCTGGGGGAAAATACCTGCGGGAACCCATGACATTTTGCGTGTGTGCGCTTGTGTGTCTATTTGTTTGTGTGCTAAAGACTACTGTACATACTCTGACCTTGTAGTACCATTATTACGGATCAACGTTTCAGCTCTGGCGTCCCCCCCTCCCAATCTATTTTTAATGCTACAATGGCTGCCTAGAGCCCAGCTGAGTGGCAAGATATATATTTTTTAACAATAAGTGTGAACGAAGCAGAGTGCAAAACACCAACAGGTTCAACAGGTAGCTGAATCAGATCTGAATAAGATAACATTAGTGTTGAAACTAAACAACCAAGAGTAATACTGCCATGACGTAGATCACGCAAACAACACGCCGAAATAGCTGCATGTAAAGGATCTACCCTTTCTGCCACTGGTTGCAGTAATAACCCCTGGTTACAGCCAGCCTTCACCTTTGAGAGGGGCTCATGCAGGGTTAGGGGGCAGATTAGCAGACCCTTTTCAGGGTGGAATAAAAGCACTGCCAACTACTTTGCATGTTTTTTGGGGAATAAAAACCCCAAAGACTTATTTAATCGGTTTTCTTTTTCATTTAGAGTAAATATTCTCCGTAAAAGACGCCAGTCAAAGACATGACAGTAAAGGACAGAGCTCTTTAGTAAACATGCACATGTCGAATTTGAAACAAATAAAAAAAAGTCTGTGCATTTTTGATACGGCAATTTATATTGATTTTTTTTATATTGAATTCTTTGTCTGAGTACTATTATTACAAAAAAGCATAATATTGTTTGGGTTGATGAGTCCCTGATTGTATTGTGTCCTCTTCACGTCTGAGACAAAAGCTACAGCCTCGTTAATGAGACATTGTTTGTGTTTTGGATGCATGTTGGAAACTTGGAAAAAAAAAAAAAAAACACACACACACACACACACACACACACACACACACACACACAACAAAAGGAGGTGCATGTAGGACACTAACAACAACCTGCGAGATGTATCTGGACAGATGTCCACATTGGATGGACTTTGTCGGATGAAGGCAGAGCACATGTGCCTCTGTACAAAAGGTGAAGGCTGACTCCCTGAGGCTGTGCCTGTTTTTAAAACACTATTTTCGCCTTGTTACCCAGCAAAGTGTGAATGAGATTATTAACATCAAAGTGTAAATGTAGAGGAACACCATGTCTCTACTTCTTTCTTATTTTTTATTTTTTTTATTTCTTTTTGGAGGGTAAATTAGGACCTATTTCTGGCGCCCATGATGGCTGTGCGAGTTGCTGACTGTATAATCCCCTGACAAAAGGCTCCACATCATATTTAAACGATTGCTTTCGCGGCTGGCTCGTTGTGATTTAACGCGCGCCCACAGCGGGACGCGGTGCAAAGTCTCATCTGCGTCTCCACAGACGAGCTGAGGTGACATTTGCGTCGGCCGGGTGGGCAGGTGGATCAGAGACGCTGCTCGTGTCCTCTCCAATGTCTGGTAGACGGAGCAGATGTGTGCATAACTACTGTACCGGCGGCTCAAGCAGCTTGATCCACAGCCTCCTCACCCCCCCCCCCTCCCTCAGCACCTTCCACCATCACACACTAATGGTGTATTCGCCTGACTTGTAAATAGGGCCGACTGCTCTCATCTCCCTGCCTTTCGTTTCAAATATTTATCCGTGAGCCGGTGAGCTAAATCGGCTCTGACAGCGAGACTGTTATTTAAGGTCGCAGACAGGCGGCTGGGTGAGAGAAAGAGAGGGAGAGAGGGAGAGAGAGAGAGAGAGAGAGAGAGAGAGAGAGATGGGGAAGAAAAAAAAAGCATCCATCCCTTGCCGGTGAAATGGGATTCATTTCCATGTGTTCATATTCTGTCATGGTTACGTTTTATTTTTTATTTTTTCTCTCCATACTGAATAGCAGCATCCGTCAAGCAACCTCTGCTCCCTCACAACAATGTATTAGTATCCCGGCCTCGCCTCAGCAGAGATCCAGCACTGAGAGAATTACTAGTGGACTGGAGGAAAAAAAAATAAAACTCACTGTAAATAAGCTGCGTCTGACTGCTGCAGAATCCATTTGGCGTTGACCTGAATTAATGCCGTTTATTTCGCTCTACACTGCAGCACACCAATGTAACTCGGTAGCAGACAACATAATTCACCCTGTTCCTAAAATAAAACATGGCTTTGTTTTTTTTTTTACTTTGTATTATACTGTAAGATATATATTTGTCACTGACGATCCTAGTTGTGGGCCAGAGTGTAGGGTATTTTGCAGGTGATCTCCTATTGTGGCTGTGCACTACTCACTGTTATCATGGTCAGCTATTTTATTACCCTAACACACCTGGATGGGAGGTGGTAATATGAGAAGAAGAACTTCTATGCGAAAGCCCAAAGAATCTTAGAAGAAAGAAAAAGAAAATATATTTGTGAGAAGAAAATTAGAAAAAGCATATCCAAGATTTAGGGCTTTCTGTGTGACTAGTTAGGTATTTACATTGTGAAATGTCACATTAAATTCACGTGCCCATATCGTGATTTTATCACATGTGAAATGACTGTGTGGGATATTTTGTGGTGTTCCGCGTGTGAATAATATGTAATGTGTGTTTTACATGTAATAAACACGTGCTTTTCTCTTCAACACGCTGCCTCATTATCAGGTAATAAAGCAGGTCACACTTTAAGCTCTTTATCGTGTCAGCGGATATTGTGTATTAGTGAAGCATATTCCCATATACCCAAACAAAGCTAAAATGAATCACCATAGCAAAGTGCTACTGCCACAGAGTGAACCTGGGGCTTTGCTCTGGGGATCTGGGACTCAGGGGCAGATGATAATCATGCCTTGCTATTATGCAATATAATAATAATGTGTCATAATATTTAGACTGTCTTTAAGCAGAGGTTGATATTCAATTATATGGAGGTCAAATAAAAAAAAATATTAACCGCTCAAGAACCAGGTTTTAGTGCTGATTTTTTTGTCCTGAAATGTTAGCAAAAACCCTGGCATGGCTTCTCTATGGAAGAACTTATGCCCTTCCTCTTTTCAAATTGTTTCAATGATCAAAAATGTCTAAGAATAAATCTTTAAAATGGCACTGATCTCTGTGACTTAACGCTCATTCATTGTTCAGTTTTTATTACAAGCCCTTGATGTCAATATGAATCCTCTCTGCACTGTCTGCTCTGCTCTCTTAGTGGTTTGGTAGAAACAAGGGCATAACCCTGGGTACAACATTGGGGGGGGGGGGCACAATTTGTGCCTTTTTTGAATGCAAAAATGTCTTTGTTTAGGTAAATATTTTTATTATTAAGTAATATATCTGCTGTATTGTTCAAAACCTTGTGCAGATTCACAACATTACACGTGTTTCAGGATGTTTTTTTTTTTTTTGGGAATTATGCACAAGTATTTGCTTGCCACAGCATTTAAAGTCTTTGGCTTCATTACCCCGGCAAGTTTTGATTATTGAGGGGGGTTGTAACCCCCTGCCATCCCGTAAATTACGCCTATGGGTAGACACTGAATAAATCCAATTGTGCTCCTTTGAGAAGAAAGGGGCAGACATAAATGGTGATGCAAGTTTGCTGCAAATTCGTATTTGAGCATGACCAACATAGTTGAGTAATTCCCTGACCGGAGATGCTGCCGCAGCATTGCAGTGGTGGACCTGAGGCGCTGATGTAAATTGGGTTGGACCGGGAGGAATGAATTATTAGTAGGTGTGGCAGGAGCTAGCAAGTATGGCAAATTAAAAAGGAAATGTGTGATTTTTATGACCTGGGTCTGGTTTTTTTGTTCTCCTAAATGTAGTCAATATTTAAACAGGTTAAAAACCAATCATTTCATCACGGCCCAGAGGGAGCGGAGCTTGAAGATGAGGCTCTTGATGTGTCAGTCAGTCGGCCTGCCAACCTTCACCTGTGGTCTAAGCTCTGGATAGTGAGTGCTGCTTGATTGTGGATATGATTGACTGACAAAAGTTTCCTTCACAGGCCTTAAGGGGCAGAGGGAGAAGCTCAGACTACACAAGAAGAGCAAAATAAGACTTAACTGCTCCCTCATGTCAAACGGAGCTAGGTGCGATGGTTTGGACATCTGGTAATGATGTCTCCCAAAGGCTTGTTCGGATACTTTGAGTTAAAATGCGAGCCGACCCAGAGGGGATTACACATTCCCATCCGATATAGGAAGGGTCAAGGGATTCCCTAGAATGAGGCGAGAATGTGCTGAAAATGAATACGCCGGGGAGCACACCAAAAGCTTTTATTCTAAACCACGGAAGAACTTTAGGCCTTACTGCCGTAGTGAAGATGTCTAGTGAGTGCTTCCACTGACCTGTGTGTGAGCGTAGGTGACGCTTGAGTGCAGTATGGCTGGGGAAAGTCCGGTTGCATTCGCTGCAAATGTAGCTGCGAACGCCGGCGTGGACTTCCATGTGCTGCTGCAGTGCCGTCTGGGTCTGGAAACGCTTCCCACAAAGCAGGCAAAAGATGGCCATGTCCGAGCCTGCAGAGCAAAAGACACAACAGGTCGAGTTAGTGGTGAGATCCGTGAAGCATGATCGCATTTATTAAACCGACAGCCACTTATTTATTGGGTCTTATTTTCATGGTTTCAGGTTTCTTTGCCTGTCTTTTTGCATTTTGGAATGAAGATGAGAGTTTTTACATTGCAGGGAAAAAAAAAAAGAGCGCAGTGATTAGCCAGTGGTAGTCACCTCCCCCCACGGCACTTCATGATAAAGCCACAGAGACAACCAATGCTTTGCTCAAACAAATCCCACTAAAGGTTGATGCATGCACACAATGATTAAAACACAGGATACACTAAAACTCCGGTGCGATGTCGTGGGCTCAGACACACGATTAAAAAAAAAACAACGTGCCTTCATAGGTTTACATGAAGCAAACTGTATTTATAGGATTAAAGGTGCACACAGTACTCATGCTTCAGGGTGGGTGTGTAGGAGATAAAGATCTCCTATGCAATACTTCAATCGAATCTTGACTCGAGCGAGCACTGTGCATTTTTCTCCAGCAGAGATAAAGAGCGCGCACTTGCAAGCACCCAAACACAGGAACAGACACACACACAGTTGCACGTTGCCTTGAACACACTCCCTTCACACTTTTTCAATTACCAGGCTGGGGAAAACTCTAGGGAAGGACTGAGTGTTTGGAGCTCAGTTTCTATTTCATCAGTCAATAACACATCTTTGGGGCAAAGCTGACACTAATTTAAAAATCTATGAAGAGCAGCCCGCCTCATGTTCATAACCACTGGAGGAGGAGGAGGGCCCACGACAGCCTCCACGCCAGATCAATCACTGTCTCGGCTGCTCTACACGCTGAGGAACAGGGATGGAGGGGAAGATGCACCGCTGGAGGATGATCATAGCAGGGAGGATAGAGGAGAGCTGCTGGATTGCAAGTAAATATAAGAGATTTGCAGTAGAGGACGGCGATGTACAAACCAACAGGGGAAAAAAAACAAAACAATCTAATTTCGGTGCATGTAGGGGAGAGAAATAAATATTGACAAATCTTCCCGTTCTGACCTAAGCTCTGTCTCAATGTTTCATTTTCTCTTGCACAGGAAAGAGAGCAGCTGTGTCTGCAGGAGTGTAGAACTTGTTATAAGATCCTTGTTGAACACTCATGACTGAAAGCCCGAGGTGCTAATCCGTACAATCCTACAGGTGAAGATGATTCCTAACATGTAGGCGACCCGTTGACCTTTTCTCTAGGCCAGATGCTTTTTAGGGCTGTGCTCGATTGAAGAAATTCTTAGTCAACTAACACTCATTCAATTGTATCGACTAATTGATTAGTTGATTTAATCGACAGTTCTGTAAATCTGAGTTTCTCCGCAAAGAGTCATGCAAAAGTACCACTTTAATTCTTGTGTTTACCAGAGATGTGCTCGTACATTTCTTGGAAATAAGTCATTCAGCATGAAGAAAGCATAAAACATGACTAATCGACTAAAGAAATCTAAGTTGACTAAGACCAAAACGACCAATTAGTTGACTAATCGACTAAGAGGGATGCTTTTACACAAGCTATATTTAAATCTATAGGAGCCGATTACCAGAACATTTGCTGAGCACATTCACGCAAGCTCGAACGTTAACGGGTCTGCATAAACTTCGTATCTTTTTTTTAGGCTTTGGATATGAAAATGTTTGCAGTGAACAGGTTGGAATGTTGTAAACCTTTCTGCAAAAATTTTCATACCGCATGGGTCTTTAAAATTTTCACACCTCTTTTGATTTAGATTTTCATTCGCCGTTCCCGCCGTTTCGGTTCAGTAGGTGGCACTCTTTACCTTTCACCTATGGAAAATTCCACTACTCGTCTCATGCTAACTACCAAGTTCTCAACCCTGTTTTGGTATACTGGGAACCTAAACTGCATCCCTTCTTCTATACCCCTTGCCAAAAGCCTCGAGGCGCACTGTGAATAGGGCTGCAACAACGAATCGATAAAATTTGATTACTAAAAAAGTTGGCAACGAATTTAATTATCAATTTGTTGTGTCGCGCAACTATTAGGCAACCTAGTCGCGGAGATAAAAAAAAAATGTAGTTGAGCGCAGAGCGGAGCTACGCGGAGCGAAAGAAAAGAAAAAAGAGCAGAGCGTAAACGTAAACATGTTGAGTCCTTGATGAGGAGGAAGGGAGTTCAACAGCAGGGTAAAGTCACTACACTATCCTACTTCTGTTCCGGTCTGAAGGGAGGAACGTACCGTCCCTCCAGTAGCTCTTCTGGTGCTGCTGTTTACTCGTTATCCAGCTGACTAGCATGACAAGCTAGCGTTAGCTCGGTAATAACAGTAATAAAGCAGGGGTGGTATGGTTTGCAAGACTAAAGACTAAAACAGTTTTATTCACTCGCCTTTTTTGGCCCATTCATTTTTCAAATCTGTTGTCATGCATATATTATGTGCTTTGTCCCATATCAGTTATTGTTGACAAATATATTAGTGTGTGGTGTATAAACGAACTTAACTTGCACTTACTACAATGATGGTAATAATTGAATGAATAAGTGTGTGTGTGTGTGTGTGTGTGTGTGTGTGTGTGTGTGTCTGTCTGTCTTGTCTGTATCTGCTATTTGGGTTACTTACCTTTACACAACTATTAACTAAAACAACAAGTATGTATGTATTGAGTTGATGTAAATTAATGCTTTTTTTTTATCCGATTCATCGATTAATCTAAAAAATAATTGACAGATTAATCGATTATTAAAATAATCGTTAGTTGCAGCCCTAACTGTGAATATAACAGCACATTTAAAACCTTTCAGTGACTGGATGCAGACTCAATTGTAAATGCAGACTAGTTCATACATGTAATTAGTGCTAAGCTAGTTTTCTCCTGTGCTGTGATTTTCTCTTCTCCTCCTCTCTGCTTTTATCAATGAAGAGGCTATTGACTGGGGTCGATTGCTGCTGGAATCCCTCTAGGACTCCAGGTACTGAAGTGGCTTTGATTGACAGGCATGCCTCCCGTTCACTTCTATAGTCACTATACCTCACTCTCCTTCTCTTAGTTTATCAGTCAGTGGAAGCAGAGGACTTCTTTCTCCAGACCACTTTGGACCAAATAATATAGTCACATTAAAGTCGTAAAGTAACATGCCATTATTGTCGTTGTTTGGAAGGGTAGAGAATGGAAAGGGCCTGAGTGGTCCAGAGCCAGAATAAGTTAAAGAGACAGTAAGGGAGGAGGGGAGGGGGATTGAAAGCGATTTTGGAATTAGAGGGAAAAAAAAAAGGTTTTGGAATGTAAAAGATTATCAAACCTGTGACCTAAGGAGTGGACAAGGGCTCCCTTGTAAAAGAGATTTGACTATCTCAATGGGACATTACCTGGTAAAATAAAGGATAAATAAAAAAAAAAAAAAAAAAAAACACGTGCTTTCTGTCTTCAAGAAGGGTCTGATGTTTAATACACTCACTGCCACACATGGACCACTACTTGCATGAATTAAAACGCAAACAAACCGAAAACATAAACTTTTCGGCGGATGTCATAACTGCTCACATGGAGCTCCATATAGTTAATGCAAACATCCTAGCAAACTCCAGACTTGTGAGAGACAAGATCTGTATTTCATTTCAAACCTTTATTTTAAACCCGGGTGCTATTGAGCGAGATCCTCATTTGTATGTAGGCTACGGTATGTACTGTATGTATGTATATACTATGTATGTATGTGTGAACACATTGTGAATTTGAGTTTTCTAGCAACTGTCAAATATGGTGGTAAGTAGTAAATGCAAATCCAAGCTTTGAAAGATCCTTTCATAAAACTGTGGGTGACATCGCACATATTACATTTATGCTTTTTAACAGTCTGTGGAAAGCTACTTGCTATTGTTCAACAGTCTATGTGGAAAGCTACTTGCTATCGTTTCCCCTTCTTGCAAACTGCAAACCACAGTTGGTAGTAAAGTGTAGTGCGAATCC